>NW_028246569.1:0-31802 GCF_964263255.1 Lissotriton vulgaris
CCGTTTTTTTTCACATTGCTTCATAGGTTGTTTGGGTTCATATTTAGAAGGCATTTTAGTGTCTTTGATGTTATTTTTCCCTTTTTAAATGGAAAGCGTTCATCATGGGGCCCTGAGCAGTTCTTAGCCATGTTATTTAATAGGAAGTGGATAACATGGCTAAGAGCATTTGCTGGGAAATGCATGAATATCGCTGATTTTTTTGCTATATTCATGCATTGTGGCCGTTTTTTTTCACATTGCTTCATAGGTTGTTTGGGTTCATATTTAGAAGGCATTTTAGTGTCTTTGATGTTATTTTTCCCTTTTTAAATGGAAAGCGTTCCTCATGGGGCCCTGAGCAGTTCTTAGCCATGTTATTTAATAGGAAGTGGATCACATGGCTAAGAGCATTTGCTGGAAAATGCATGAATATCGCTGATTTTTTTGCTATATTCATGCATTGTGGCCGTTTTTTTCACATTGCTTCATAGGTTGTTTGGGTTCATATTTAGAAGGCATTTTAGTGTCTTTGATGTTATTTTTCCCTTTTTAAATGGAAAGCGTTCCTCATGGGGCCCTGAGCAGTTCTTAGCCATGTTATTTAATTGGAAGTGGATAACATGGCTAAGAGCATTTGCTGGGAAATGCATGAATATCGCTGATTTTTCTGCTATATTCATGCATTGCGGCAGTTTTTTTTCACATTGCTTCATAGGTTGTTTGGGTTCATATTTAGAAGGCATTTTAGTGTCTTTGATGTTATTTTTCCCTTTTTAAATGGAAAGCGTTCCTCATGGTGCCCTGAGCAGTTCTTAGCCATGTTATTTAATAGGAAGTGGATAACATGGCTAAGAGCATTTGTTGGAAAATGCATGAATATCGCTGATTTTTCTGCGTTATTCATGCATTGCAGGCCTTTTTTTATCACATTTGCAAGCACTTCTTAGCCATGTTATCCAATGGGAGGTGGATAACATGGCTAAGAGAATTTGCTTCAAAGGTTGTTTGGGGTTATATACCATTTTTGGGAAATTATTAACATGCCTATCTAACTCCCATAATCAAAATCTAAATTTGCCAACCGCAGGTGGGAGCGTATTTACAATAAATTTGCACCATGAAGAATGTAAAATAGCATACTAGATACTCAAATAACTTATAAATATGATCCAAAACATCTTATGAAGCACTAGTAGTGCATATTTCCAGAAATGTATTGGTTTTCATTTAATGATTTACTTCATTGGTAGGCCTTCACATGTTTTTTTACCTTGGTTTTTTTTCAGTGAAAATCTTATCTGCAACCATGTGTTGGCCTCACCTCAAATAAACAAAACAGGTGATGGACTGAATGTGGATCAATGACACACATTCACCCCAGTCCAAAGATCTGGGCCTAAACAAACCTTTAGATAGGCTACATCTTATCGTCATCCTGAATTAATGATTTAAAATATTAGGGAGTGATTTATGAGTGTTGTATGCCTGTTTTGTACCATTGAGTGTCATTTTTGTGATGCAGTGCTGGTGGAAAATATTTGCTATGTTAAATAATTAGTACGGCATTAAGTTTTAGATGACTGTTATTTATTTACTGTTTGGTAATAGTGGTTAATAACATTTTATATTATATTTTTTCACAGATTCAACTGCAGATTCTTTCATAGTTTGGAAAATGCCTTCCAGAAGTCGAATACGAAAGGCTAGAAAACGTCAAAGACAGCAGGATGATGTTTTATTGCAGCAGTCCTCTTCCCCAAATACTTGTCAAAACACCAAGAAAGGTCCGGGTAAGAGCATGAAATCATTCTTAAGAAATATTTGTAGTAAAAAAAATTTTGCTCAAAAAAATGTGTCTCTTAACAAAAAGAGAAGTAATTTAAATGGAAAGGAGAGACCCATCACAAATGTTACTGGTAGAGGAAGAGATAACTCTGTGCATGATAGTAGAAGGAAACAACAGTTTAGGGACATTCGACAACGAATGTTCCGTAATAGGATATTAGTTAATTTATTGAAAAATATTAAAAAGAAAGGCCAACAGAAAGCGGCATTTTATAGGAGGAAGAAAAATGTAGAGAAAATTATTGATCATGCTTTTGAAATCAAGCGAAAGTTGTTTATTTTGGTAATCAATAGAATTAGGAAACTAAGCAAGGTAATTTCTGATTTCAAAACAAAAAGTAGATGGAAGAGAGTAGTAAATCGTACTAACTTTTGTGAAGTTTTTTCTGGAGAATGGATGCATAGTTCAAGTTCTGAGGCATTTTTTAATGAGGAGACTTATTTTCAGGATAATGATTTGGTGCATGCAGTTGACATCAGTGGTCGAGCTTATGAAGTGAAGGATGGTTGTCCAGTTGAAAAAGAACAACTTGTGACAACAGAGACAGAAGAGGCGCTAAGTGATGAGGTTTTAGGAAGACGTCCTAAGGGTCCTGTGTACATTTGGAAGTGTAGTTCTATTTGCAGTGTGCGACAGGTTTCCATCAATTTGCTATGTGATTTTATACGGACATTTAATAAGAAAAGTTTGAAGCAGAAAATGAAGTTGTTGCAAGATTTAGATCCTTGCAGAGTGAGACAAATGACAGGTTTGCGTGGTCATTCACTGGCTTGTCTTTCCAGGAGAGTATGCCAGAGTGTTTTTCATCATTTCAGGATGCTAGCAGTGCATCATAATAAAGTGAGAAAATTAGTGAGAATGTTGTATTATGCTAAGAGTCCAGCAATTATGCTTAAACAGTTATGTGCTGCTCTTTTGCATGGTTCTGAAATAGATGTGAAGAATCTTTGTGAAGAAATTGAGTTTTGTTACTTTGGTAGTAAAGATGAGAATGTTCAAATTGACCCTGAAGTAGAGGGTAATGTGGAAGATAATGTACAGGTTTCCAGTACAGATAATTTTCAGAAGGAAATTGCCACGTTTCAGATGAAATCAAGTGAGAGGCCTAATTTCACTTGTGTATGTTGTCGACGCACTTATTATAAGAATCAGACTAAGGTAGTGGATTTATATGCAAAAAGTGAAAGGGAAAATAATAGTGAATGGAAGGATTTAGCCACATACTTGATGGTAGAAAATTATTTTGATTTGGGATCGGATCAACGTGTGTGTACTTATTGTTGTAATAAATTAAACCAAAACCAGATGCCTGCTAGGGCAGTTCATAATAATCTGGAATTGGTTGAGATTCCTTCTGAATTGAAGGATTTAAATACTTATGAATCTATTTTGATTCAAAGTATCCATCCCTTTCAGGCTATTGTAAGAATGGAGCCAAAGACAGGGAAATTGCCTCCAGCAGATTTACAGAGAGGATTAAAGGGAAGAGTTGTTTATTTGCCTCTAGATTTGAACAAAAACATTAACACAATTGGAATAGAAAAAGTGGAAGAGGAACCTCTGGTTATCTTGGTTAATGGGGTTCCGACAAAGAATAAGAAAATATGGCAAGATTTAGTGGATGTTAGGAAAGTCAAAAAGGCAACAGTGTATTTGAAGAAAAATAATAAGTACTATAAGAATGTATATGTTGCAGAAGAGGAAGTAAGTGATGAAGAGGATAGCGATTTGTGTGCTGGCCAAATTGAGAAAGTAGAGGCCTCTAAAAGTGAAGAAATATATGAACATTATAGTGTTCATCCTTTGCATTCGAAGGAAGTGATGGGGAATGCTATTGAGTTGTTTCAAATGAAACAAGCCAAAGGGAGTCCCATTAGTGTTTGGGAGGAAAGTTTGGAAGCTCGGTGTTTCCCACAGCTATTTCCCACAGGTCAAGGAGGAAGATATGATGAGCGACCTCGTGAAATTCCTGCATCTGAATACCGGACTTTACGATTGTATGCAGAAGATCCTAGGTTTCGGCAATGCATTCCCTATTTGTTTCATCTCCTGTTTGAAAGCGATCTGTCTGGACTGTCATATGCAGTGAACCACATCTTAAAAAGTGGTATACAGATGCGAAACATCTCGGCAAGTGACTTTATGCATAAAGTCAATGTCCAAGACAGTATTTTGGATTCTCACTTAATTAATCTCATGGCGTGTCAGCGTGGTACTAATGAGTACTGGTACCGTCGTCATGGTGACTTAAAATGTATGCTGAGGAACTTAGGAACTCCGACATGGTTCCTCACTCTGAGCTGTGCCGAGTATGGCTGGGATGACTTACTTGAATTTCTACGAGAGGCAAATGGAAATATTGAAAACATTGAATTCAAGACACCTGGAGAACTGTGTTCTTTGGATCCTGTGAATGTATGCAGGTACTTCAATCATAGATTTGAAGCTATGATGTCTTTCATCACAAATAAAAAGAATCCACCTCTTGGAGAGGTGTTGGATTTCTTCTGGAGAAAGGAGTACCAAGCAAGAGGTGCCCCTCATATACATATGTTGCTGTGGATCAAGGATGCACCTAAATTTGGAACAGATCCGGATGACTTAGTGATGAATTTCATCGAACAGTATTCTACGTGTGCTGTTCCAAACGCAACGGAGAAGAAAAGTCTAAGAGAACAAGTTCTACGTTTCCAAAGCCATCGTTGTGGAAAGTACTGTCGTCGTAAATTCAGAAACAAGGACAAGTTCTACACCAAATGTCGTTTCAACTTTCCACGACCGGTGATTTCTAAAGGAAGAGTGAACAGTTTGATGTCTTCGCTGCGACATAATGTGATGAGGAAATCACCCAAGAATACATACAATTTGAAAAGGAACGAAGAGTCCAAGTACATCAATGACTACAACCCAGTGATTTTGTCCATGTGGAATGCCAACATGGATATACAGTTTGTGGCTGACAACTGTATGGCTGTGGCTCGGTATGTGACATCTTACATCACCAAAAAAGAAAAGACCGAACTGAAGGATATGTGGGAGGACATTTCCCATGAAAAGAGCCTCAGCAAGAAGTTGTACAGTTTCAGTCTGAAGATGTTGTCGCATCGAGAAATCGGAGCTTACGAATGTTCTGATCGATTGTCTTCAGCAAGTCTCTATGCCAAATCCAGGAGTCTCGTTTGGGCGAGTCTTGGTCTTGCTGCAACGCGAAATCGAGTTCTAAAACCTGTTCGGGAAATTGAGTATTTGGCAGAAAAGGAACCAAACAGTACCGACATTTTGAAGACCAACATGTTGGATACATATTATCCAAATCGAAGCAGTCACCTTGAGAATGTTTGTCTATATGAGGTTCTCCAAAATTATATATTCAAGAGGAACATCAAAGAAGATATTGAGAAAGGAGTGTATGCTGTAATTGGAAGTGAGGGATGCCTGGTCAAGCAAAGAAAATGCCAATTAGTAAACCATCGAAAATTAAGTGGCGAATCTCCAGAAAAAAAGGAGTTTTTCTATTTAGCACTTTTGCAACTTTTCAAGCCTTGGCGTGCAGAAGAGGAACTGCTTGGAGATTTCCTCTGTTACGAAGACTCTTTCAATGCAGCCAAGGAGTCCATAGAATGTCCTGCTTTTTCTAAATATCAAGAAATGCTAACTTTGGAAATTGAGCAGGAAGCAACGATTGCAGCCGAGATTGCCAGAGACAGTTCTCAGGACAGTCAGAGTTCTGTTTCATTGAGTCAAGATCCACTTGGAGGACCTATTATCGAAAATGAAGCTGCCACTGCTATGAATGAAGTAGAAAGAGCCATGGCACATGCTCAGGAGGATTCAGTTAACTTACAAGACTTGGAAAAACAACTCAACGTTGAGCAGAGGAAAATATATGATGAAGTTACCAAGGAAATTGAGCACGGATTAAGTCATGAGAAGAAAGAGTGCTCGTGTACGTCGTTGAAGCCTGTCCGACTGTACGTGAGTGGAGAAGCGGGAACTGGAAAAAGTTTCCTCATTAAAGCAATCTCTTGTTATTTGCAGGAAAGGACTGAGTCATCGCTGTCTTGTGTTGTCACCGCTCCTACTGGACTGGCAGCACATAATATTAAAGGTATTACTTTGCATCGTCTATTGATGCTGCCGGTGGAGCATGACAACAAATTACAATACAACAAGTTATCTGGAGATGCTTGCTGTGAAGTTTCAAGAGTCTTGAGGAAAATGAAACTACTTATCATTGACGAAGTAAGCATGGTTTCCAATGTCATGCTTGCCTTTGTGCATTTGAGAATGCAAGAAGTACTTAAAACTGAATATGATGTGTTATTTGGTGGGAAACACATCATTGTTTTCGGAGATCTTCTGCAGCTGACACCAGTAAAAGGTCAACCTGTGTTCAAAATACTCACGCATGAAGATACCAGGAAGTGCCTAGGGAGCATTGGCAACGTCAATATATGGTTAAACTTCAATTATGCAGAACTGCATCAAAATATGCGTCAGGCAAAGGATGAAGATTACAAGAATATTCTACAAGATATTAGAATTGGAAAAGTGACCGAGCATGGGAAAGAAGCTTTAAATGCACGATTACTGTCAAAATTATATCCCAAACAAGAGATTGTGCCTGAGAATATTTTTCGGAAAATTACTGAGAAGAAATCCGGGATATGTCTCATGCCAACTCTTGCAGAATGTGCCATCTTTAACAACAAAATGTTGAATTTAGAAAAGCAAGAGATTGTGAAACTTGAAGCTATCGACAAATTAGAGCATATGGGATCAACAATTATTTTGTCAGACAATTTGAAATCAAAATTGGATTCATTAGAGAAGACTATATCTAAAACAGCGGGTTTTGAAAAGACTTTGAATGTGTGTTTAAATTGCCGAATTATTTTGAGAAGGAATTTACATGTAGAAAGAGGTCTGGTAAATGGATCAATGGGTAATGTTGTTGATTTTGAGAAATACAGAAATAGAGATGGAATAGAATTTTTAAAAATTAAATTTGATGGCATTGAGGAAGTACAGCAAATTGGTCGTTGTTCTGCTAGGTTTTTGCTTGTTAAAGACTTATATGTTCGCCGTAAACAGTTTCCTGTTTGCTTGGCATATGCGGTGACAATCCATAAATCGCAAGGTTTAAGTGTAGACTGTGCATTGGTGAATATTGGCAGTTCTGTGTTCAAGGAGGGTATGGCATATGTGGCATTGTCACGAGTTAGAACTTTATCGGGATTGTACTTGATTGACTGTGATGTCACAAACATTTGTGCGGATCTAGATTGTGTTAAGGAATACAATAGGTTAAGAAGAGAGTATGCGCCACATTTGCCTCAATATCCTTTGTTTGAGAAACGTGTGGTAGGCCGCAAACGTAGAAATAGCAGTAATAGTAGGGAGGTTGTTGCAAAAAGACCAAAAGTCAATGAACCGAAAATTGTTAGCAGAAAGAAAGTGGATTCTGTTGAAGATGTTGTCGGTTTTCAATTTGAAAACAGTTCTGGTGTCAACTGCTATGCAAATGTAGTGGTTAATGTTCTCTTTTCACTAGAGAGTTTAAAAGAACAGATTCTGTTGAATTCTGAACAAATTTTATGCTGTTTGTTGAATTCTGTTTTCGAGAAATGTAGCACTGATCGAACAAAAGTAGAAAGTGTGTCTGAAGTTCGTTATCTGTTAGATGAATGTTCAGGTCAAACAGACTTCTCTGAAAATAATCAGCAAGATTGTCAGGAGTTTTTAATGTATATGCTTGATATATTGCAAGTTGAGGGTGTAGATGTAGATCACCTGTTTGGGCTTTCTTATCAATGGCAGCATGACTGCGAGAACTGTATGGTATCAAGTACTACTAGTGTAGACTCAGAAAGATTTATATATTTAACTTTGCCAGACAGTAAATCAGTCTCCTTTAATAAGCTAGTAAATGCAGCGGATCACAACATGGAGTGTAGCCAATGTAAATGTGATATGATGTCAACATTATTTATACGTAGATATGGCCAGTATGTCATTTTAATGATCCAACGTTGTAGGCCTGATGGATCAAAATTGTCAACTTTAATAAAAAATTTTGTGGCTTCTCAGCTGTCAATATCAGGGAGGACTTTTGTTACTGTAGCAATTATCTATCACGATGGTCCATCAACAACATCAGGACATTATACAGCTTACTTAAAGTCTGGAAACGGCTGGTCATTCTGTAATGATTCCGTTGTAACGTTCAAAAAAAAATTGCCGTTTGACCTTAAAAATTCTTACCTGGTGTTTTTAAAACCAAAATTTTAAGTAGAGGGAATGTAAGTCTGCAATGCTGTCTAGATTAAAAATCCAACTATATAAACCTAATGCAAGTAAGTCTGCTTCATAGTAAGCAGTATCAGTGTCATAGGAAAAGGAGAACATGAGTGACAAAGAAGAGTAAGTTATTAGTAGTCCAGGATTGTGAAAATAATCTCAAATATTTTATTTTTGAAAGTTGCGAAAATAGAAAATGTCGGGATTTGATTGGAAGAATAACAAGACTTGCGAATCGCGGCAACATGATTTGGCCTAGTGGAAACATGTGATATAATGAGAGAAGTCTTTTTTTCTATGTAACATATTTCACGTATCGATGGAGGTTTTCTTTCAGAAAGTGGCGGGCTGAAAATATTTGTAGCACAACAGAGTGGATGCTGTTCATAGGAGATCGTTCGACGTCATTGAAAGTAAGTTAATTTTAAGGAGTTTTGAAATCAGATTTCGAAGGTTGTATGGGTTTTTTAAACACAATCATTTTGATTGTGTTTTTTTTTTCCCGCTGTTACATGATGAATACCTTCAAGTCACTGATTTAAGTGAAATTTGATACATTCTGAGAACAGCAAAAATAAACCATTTAACATGTATAATTAATGTTATGATTTTTGAAATTATGATATATATTTAGAAATGTGAGGTAGATATGGAGAAGCAGAGTCTTCTGTAAGTGTCAATTTTAATGCTTACAGTGCTGTACTTCTAGGTATTGTTTTTTTTTAAAAAAAAGAAATAGGCCTCACCTCAAAGAAAGCTCTTGAAAGCACACATCTTATTTGCATCCTAAAACAATCATTTAAAATGTTTGACACAATTTTATGATGGCTTTACATCTTTTTTGCGCTGTTATTGCATCACTATTGTGAGACATAAGCAATGCAAAAGAAGCATCATGTTTCAAAATAGGCCTCATTTCATCAGCATGAAGATACTGTTTTTTTAAAATAAATATCTTTAGGATTGTGTAGGGGTCGTAGGGAAGTAGAGGTTTCTGTAAATGTCAAAGTTGTTTAAAAACTGTTTCTTCTTGAACCTTTTCCCTTCTTTTTTCTAATTTTTAAATACATGTTTTAATATTTTTGGAAATGTTTGTTCTCTCTTTTACAGATTGAATGTATGAAAAATTTGCTTGAAAAGTTAACATGAATTATAAGGTAAATGTTTTCTACTTTTTTAACCTACATTCCACTACTGATGATGTTACTGACTATGTTATGATTGATGTAATAAATGGGCATGTTTTACTGCAATGGTAGGTCTTCACATCTATTATCTCGTCTGTATTCTTCAACAAGCATAAATTTGATATGCAACCCAGAGTACGGTTCACCTTAAACAAACTTTTAGAGAGGACACACCTTATCGTCACCCTCACTCAATCATTTAATCTATCACATTTAACATCTATTAGTTCTACTGCTTCATTTCTTTAATCTTTACTTTCCTGTGTTTGCTACTTCTCTCCTTCCTTTCTCTATTACTTAATTTTTCTATTCCTTCAAGTATTTTTCTCAGTCCCTCTCTTCTCATACTTCTTCATTATTATTCACTAATTCTGTCTCTATTAATGTTACTGTTTCTGAATGATCTCCAAAAATTTTAAAAACAAGAACAGTAAGTATAAGGATAGGAAAAGACATTTATGTTACAAGAAAGACAACTATAGGAAGTAAACAGAAAAAACTGTTACTCGCAATCCACTGCTGATGATCTCACTGACCATGTAAAAAATTATGTAATATATGACATGATCAGAAGTGAATTGCGGGTAACAGTATCTTTTCTTTACTCCCTATAGCTGTCTTTTTTTGTAACATAACTGTCTGTTTCCTTTCCTTATACTTACTGTTCCTTTTTTTAAAAAAAATTTTTTGGTACGCTCAAAGTACGCGTACCGGAGTGCGAACTGGTAGCGAACTAATAGAAATAGAGCTTGGCAGAGTTCAAAGAATTCTACCAATTTTTTTAATAATGGGGAGGTAGTTCTGAAAAGAACTGTTTTTTTTTGTTTTTGTTGTTTTAAATTTTTTTTATTAGTTTTCTGAACATTTTTTATATTTTTTTGTTTTTTTCTGAACATTTTGTATTTTTTTTTATTTTTGGGGGGGAGGGGGGAAACAAAAATGATTCATCGAAGACGGCTCAACAGGAGCAACAAAAAAAAAAAGAATTTACTTTTTGGGGCGTTTTGGGCACACATGATTGGTGATGGCTCTCATTATCAGGGTAATGCTACTTTCGCGGTAGCAAAGTGTCTGGTTGCACCACACACAGACTTGCTTCACTTCTCCCATGTTGATTTGGATGTTCGGGATCACCTCCCTCGCCTCCGGTCCCGATACCTCCTGAACAACAGATCTTCTTGCCATTTCTGGCGGATTTTGTTGTTGGTCGCGAAGTTGTGCATTGCTGTAATTGTTAGGGTGCCATCGACTCATGTGCCTGTGCATTGTATGATTGCCAAAACTGTACTTTTTGTCTGTGCCCCTTGAAAGACGATCGCCGCAAATGCGACAAAAGACGTATCTGGCATTTACTTTCTTTTGGTCAGCAGGAAATTTAAAAAATTGCCAGATATAATTTTCTTTCCTATTATATCTTCTGGGCTCCTCTGGCAAAAACTCGTCATTTTCTTGCTGTTCTTCCTCTTCTTGATTTTCCTCCTCTTCTATAATTAGTGAAGCAGGTAGTCTTTTCTTCCCATGAGGAGGTGGAGGAGGTGGTGGGGGCACACTGGCAGAAGCAACCATTGAAGCCATTGCTGATGAATCAAAAAAGGTCTTTCTCTCACCAAGATGAAAGTCAGAGTGAGGAAAGAAGGAGGGGTTTTCATCATTTGGGAGAAGGAAAAATTCTAAACCAATGAAAAGTGTTAATTTTATATCACATGACCAAGTATTACATCATTAGGAAACCAAAAGTGAAATGAACCAATGAAAAGTGTTATTTTCGAGTCACATGACCTGCTGTGTTTACGTTTCGCGCTTTGCTCCGCTTTCCGGTCCACTTCCGGGTCCGCTAACTTGGCGCGTCCAACGACGTATTACGCGATAACGCAAAACGTCATGCAAACGTAACAGTTACGCTAAAGGAACGTTGACCGGTTCGCGTACTAAGCCGCGGCTTTAAATTGAGCTAACGGGAAGCAGACCGGTTCGCGGACTGGGAGCGGAACAAAAAAAAATGTTTTAAAAAAATTGTCTAAAGAACATGAAAAATATATTTCAAAATTTAAAGAACAATACATTGTACAGCTACAGATATTAGCTTTTAAAAAACCATTGAAATTCAATGAAAAAACCATAGGTTATACTCCATATATAGTTAGGAATTAGCATTTACAAAACCTTATTTTACTCGCATAAAACCATTGAAATTCCATATATAGTTAGATGCGCTAACTATATATCGCGCACCCGCAATCCACTGCTGATGATGTCACATATTACATCATTCATGACATGGTCAGTGACATCACTGATGACATCACTGATGACATCTCAAATGACATCACTGATGACATCACTGATGACATCTCAAATGACATCACTGATGACATCACTGATGACATCACTGATGACATCTCAAATGATATCACTGATGACATCTCATTTGACATCTCATTTGACATTACTGATCACATCACTGATGATATCATTTATGTGATAATACAATGAACATCTTCAGACTGTAATATAACCTTAGGTACACTCAGTGTAAACAGACAGTCACAGACTGTCACACATCCATGGAGTTACTCACACACCTAGTCAGTCATGCAAAGAATCAATCACACCTCAATTTCCTCAACTATACAGTTATACAAACTTTACTTATTCAAACATATACTAACACATATTTACTCTCTTATACAATCCCTGATACAAGTTCACAATGATCCATACAGCCACTCACACATTCACTGGCTCTTATGCACAGTTATTTATATATGTCAACTCTCACATGTACTGTGTTTTACATATGTACTTACTGTGACATGTAGCACTGAGATATCCATTCACTCACCAATACACTCATGCACACAGTCAACCGCCCATACAGCTGTTTCCACATGCACTTTTGAAATCATACATCTAGTGAATCAACTGCTCACACATCTATGCACAGAGTCATACACCTCCCAGCCACCCACACACACACTCAGTCTCCCATACAAATACTTGGGCAACCAATCAATAACCCATATAGTTACTCATATAGCTACTTATCAACACATGCAACAGTTTACAGAACAACAGACATAATGATGCACAAATTAAGACAGTTTAGTCACTAACCCATGCACTCAGTGAGACACATTTAATCACTCACTCATACAGTCACTCATGCACCTACTAAATCCTTCATCCAGACACTTATACATCCACTCATTCTTCAATATGTAAGACATATTTTAACTTTACAGAAACATACAGTCACTGGATGTTGTCATCAGTGATGTCATCAGTGATGTCACTGACCATGTCATGAATGATGTAATATGTGACATCATCAGCAGTGGATTGCGGGTGCGCGATATATAGTTAGCGCATCTAACTATATATGGAATTTCAATGGTTTTATGCGAGTAAAATAAGGTTTTGTAAATGCTAATTCCTAACTATATATGGAGTATAACCTATGGTTTTTTCATTGAATATATATATATATATATATATATATATATATATATATATATATATATATATATATATATATATATATATATATATATATATATATGTCTATACATTTAGGAAACATTAGTTACATATCTTTGGATGGCATTACACAGTCTTTGCATAAAATGCATATATTGTCACATTGATACATCTTGAGGATATCAATATTATATCAGCAGGCTGTTGTGATACCGGCAGTAAGTGTCCAACAAATATTTTCTCTGTGCAATGCATAGTGCTACAGTGACACTTTTTACTCAGTTCTGGGCACCTTTTGCAAGTGTCAGTAGTTTAAAGGCACGCAGTGAGCGGTCGTCTTCTTCTCTTCCTTGTCCGCAGTCATCTTATTCAGGGGTTGTGCCACGGACCTGCCCTGCATTGTCCTCTTCAGTCTATTTTTCTGCAGATGCAGGTCATCATGTGTACTTCACTCAACAGCATCAGTAGATGTAGATGTCGTGTCCCTCTGACACTTTATGATGGGCCCTCATGGATCGTAGAAATGGTCTGGTCTGGTCTGTTATCTTCTTGACTGTTGTGTTGCTCAGGTCCTCTGGTGACAGATGGTCATCACTTTCTGGTACCATCCTCTCAGGCGTTGGGGTGCTGCCTTGCATCTTATCCCCTCAATCCATTCATGACGTTGGTTCATCATCTGTGGTCCAGTCCACCTAGATCTAAAAGAAACAGCTTTTATTTTTCTCACAATGACCATGTCTCCATAATCACTTTAGAAGTCTTTTGCCACATTGCAGGCAGTACTAAAGTAAGAGCCTTCGGCCATTTCAGGAATGTTCCTTCGGTTGCTTTTACTAATAATTTATTTATTTATTTTTATTTTTATTTTAGTGTTCATTTACTCCTCCTGGCCTCAAGTTGGAGGGTGGCATGGGGTATGTATGCTATACTTTATTCCCAAAACCAACCTCTTCAGCATAAATGTAGTCACTAAGTGATCTCCTTTTTATCGCTATTTATGCCCTGGTGGGTCCCTAGCCTTGGAGAGATGGCTTTACTGAAGTACTGCGCCCCAGTTGCTGCATTATCCTTCACTGTTGGATACGCCTCCATTCATTTTGGAAACATATCCATCCACACCAGCAAATATTTAAATCCATTCACTGGGAAGCAACATGCATCTGCGCATTCATCCTCCCTTTTGCAATATCAGAGGGTCCCTGCTCCAGTCTTGTAAGAGAAAGGAACATACTGCGTGGGGACACAGGCATCTATCTCATCCTGGTAGGCCCATACTCTCTTCATTATTCAGCTCATATCCATCATCAATCATCCCTCTATGTTCATCTGTTGTTGGAGACCATTGTTCTTCCTTTACATTAGCTTACAACAATTGTCTCTGAATGAGCTGTATTTTTGGAATGCTTTGTTCATTAGTCCCATCTGCACTGTCTGTAACATGCTTTCATTTAATGCTGTGTCAGTAATGGCACATCTTTGGCTTACTTAGTATTAGCTCCTGTGTATGATTCACGTTGTATTACCGCTATCCTGGTGTATAATAATATTGCTTTTAAAAAGATCCTTACTAAAAGACCATTTTTAATAAGGTGCCCTGCTTCTGTTATGCATCCATGATAATTTTCACCACTGGCCACAAATAAGAACTTCAAAGCATAATGTGAGTCAGGTTAAATGTTAACAGTTTTACCTGACCTGTGCAGCATCGGTCGCTCCCCAAGGCTCCCTTTACTCTGGGTATCGTAGCGCTTTGTTCTGATTGCCTCCAGCTGTGTTTGTTGTGCTCTGCACGCCGGTAGCGACATTGAGCTGCTAACCTAACCCTCATCGCGCGAGTGATAAACTAATTAGCCTGCTGCGAAATTAATTAATTATAATTGAACCTACCTGCTTGCACACTTAGAGGTGCCTCTGCCCACGCTTATTATTTCATTCCCCACTTTTGCCGATCTATTGGTGCTTCGCGCTGTGTTGTTTGCGGCCATTTTCTCTGTTGTTGTGCCTGCCGGCCCGCCCCCCACCCCGAACACACCTCCCTGCGGCCCCTCCCTCCCACGGATAGTTTAGAGCGGACCTGCCTTTGCGTCCGCTGTGACCAACCTGACCTGTGCAGCATCGGTCGCTCCCCAAGGCTCCCTTTACTCTGGGTATCGTAGCGCTTTGTTCTGATTGCCTCCAGCTGTGTTTGTTGTGCTCTGCACGCCGGTAGTGACATTGAGCTGCTAACCTAACCCTCATCGCGCGAGTGATAAACTAATTAGCCTGCTGCGAAATTAATTAATTATAATTGAACCTGCCTGCTTGCACACTTAGAGGTGCCTCTGCCCACGCTTATTATTTCATTCCCCACTTTTGCCGATCTATTGGTGCTTCGCGCTGTGTTGTTTGCGGCCATTTTCTCTGTTGTTGTGCCTGCCGGCCCGTCCCCCACCCCGAACACACCTCCCCGCGGCCCCTCCCTCGCCCCTCCCCCTCCACCCTCCGCATATGACAGATGGTATCGCGTGCAGCGTCCACGCGCAGCGTCCGCGCCCCGGTCGCGCCGAAGGTGCGCCAAAGGTAAGCCCGTCTTCGCCCGTCCGCGCATGGACAGCGCCCAGCGCCAGACCCCCTGGCCCCCGCTCCACCCACCCCATCCGCATTACATACGATGCCACCTCCCCCTTAGCCCTAAACCCCGGTCGACTCCCAAACTGCGCCCAAGCCGCTCCTGGACACACCCATGGACCCTTCTCTTGCAACTCCTGCAAGTTCAACGGCACCAAGAAAAACCCCTCACCCACGAACACACAACAGACATCTAACTCCAACCACCTAAAATGCATCCTGCTCAACACCCGCTCGGTCATAGACACGCCATCGACCTCTGGAACCTACTAGACACCATCTCTCCGGACGTCGCCTTCCTAACAGAAACATGGATGAACGCCTCCTCAGCCCCAGACATCACCATTGCCATTCCGGAAGGCTACAAGATCATCCGTAAGGACCGCACCGACCAAACAGGAGGAGGCCTCGCTATCGTCCATAAGAACTCCATCCGCATCTCTACCAGCTCAGACGTCAACCTTGCCAGCGCAGAACACCTTCACTTCCAGATCCACACCGACCCCAAGACCACACTCAGAGGCACCCTCGTCTACAGACCACCAGGACCCCGTGCACAATTCAGCGACGATATCACTGACTTTATCACCCCACACGCCCTTCCCTCCGAGGACTACATTCTACTGGGAGACCTCAACTTTCACCTGGAAAAGAGCAATGACAGCAACGCCACCTCCCTTCTGGACAATCTCACCAACCTCGGACTCAAACAACTTGTCACTACGCCCACCCACATCGCAGGTCACACACTCGACCCTATCTTCATCTCCAGCAAACATGTCTCCTTCAGCCACACCACAACTCTCCATTGGACGGACCACAGCTGCGTACACTTTATCTACAATAAGACCACAACTCACAACCATCCTCAACCTAATCTGCGAAGAAACTGGAACAAAATCACCATCGACCAGATCTCCTCATCGCTTCTTCAAAACCCCCCTACCCACTCCTCAAACCCCGACCAAGCAGCCACTAACCTCACCCAATGGCTATCCAACAGCGCCGACATCCTAGCACCGTTGAAAAAACATCAAATCAAACTAGGCAGCAAAAACGCCTCCTGATTCAACGATGATCTTAAGAAATCGAAGAAACTCTGTCGCACCCTCGAGAAGGCCTGGAAAAAAGACCCAAACACCAGCACCAGGGACGCCTTCAAAAACGCCACACGCGTACACCACCAACTAATCCGGGCTGCCAAGAAAGCCGCATTCAAAGACCGACTAGATAACAACGCCCACAACAGCAAGGAACTATTCAACATCGTCAAAGAATTTACCAACCCCTCAGCCAACTCCAACGACATCACCCCCTCCCAAGCCCTCTGCGACTACCTAGCTTTGTTCTTCCACAACAAAATCGCAGACATCCACAACAGCTTCGACAACCGACCCGGAGACCAACCCACCCAACCCTCTGCAGGACCTTCACCCCCCTTGAACATCCTTAATAACTGGAACCCAATCTCCACTGAGGACACCATCCGCCTGATGAACTCCATCCACTCAGGATCCCCCACAGACCCTTGCCCTCACCACATCTTCAACAAAGCAGACCCCATCATAGCACCGCACCTCCGAGACGTCATCAACTGCTCCCTCAACTCCGCCACCTTCCCGGAAAGCTGGAAACACGCAGAACTTAGCGCCCTTCTGAAAAAACCCACAGCGGACCCCACCGAACTCAAAAACTACCTCCCCATCTCGCTCCTGCCATTCCCGGCCAAAGTCATTGAGAAAGCCGTCAACAACCAGCTCACCGCCTTCCTCGAATCCAACAAATCCCTCGACTCCTCACAGTCCGGCTTCCGAGCCAAACACAGCACGGAGACCGCCCTCATCGCAGCAACAGACGACATTCGAACTCTACTGGACAATGGAGACACAGTCGCCCTCATCCTCCTCGACTTCTCCGCAGCCTTCGACACAGTCTGCCATAGCACACTCATACAGCGCCTCAGAAACATCGGAATCCAGGGAAAAGCACTGGAATGGATCACCTCGTTCCTCACCGGAAGAACCCAGAGAGTTCGCCTCCCACCATTGAAGTCAGAGGCCACTGAAGTCATCTGCGGCGTACCGCAAGGATCCTCACTCAGCCCCACCCTCTTCAACGTATACATGAGCCCCCTCGCGACCATCGCACGCCAACACAACCTCAACATCATCTCCTACGCCGACGACACTCAACTGATCCTCTCCATTACCAATGACCCTAACACCGCCAAAACCAACCTACATGAAGGAATGAAAGAAGTAGCCGAGTGGATGAAGCACAGCCGTCTGAAACTGAACTCAGACAAAACAGAAGTCCTTATCTTAGGTACCCCCCCCCTCCGCCTGGGATGACTCTTGGTGGCCAGAGGCCCTTGGAAAAGCACCCATCCCGACGGACCACGGACGGAGTCTGGGCATCATCCTGGATTCCTCAGTCTCCATGAACAGACAAGTCAACGCCGTTTCATCATCCTGCTTCAACATTCTTCGCATGCTCAAAAAAACATTTCGCTGGATCCCCACCGAAACCAGAATAACGGTCACCCATGCACTGGTTACAAGCCGCCTGGACTATGGAAACACCCTATACGCTGGTATCACCGCAAAACTCCAGAAAAAACTCCAACGCATCCAGAACGCATCAGCCAGACTCATACTAGACATCCCGCGTAAAGACCACATCTCTAGTCACCTGAAAAACCTTCACTGGCTCCCCGTCAACAAGAGGATTACTTTCCGCCTCCTAACCCACGCACACAAAGCACTGTACAAACTTGGACCCGAATGCCTCAACACACGACTTTCCTTCTACACCCCCTCTCGCCAGCTACGATCCTCCAACCAAGCCCTTGCTACCGTACCCCGCATTAACAAAACCACCATGGGAGGTAGATCCTTCTCCTACCTCGCAGCTAAAACCTGGAACTCACTCCCCACTCACCTTCGTCTCACTCAGAACCACCTAGCATTCAGAAAGCAACTCAAAACTTGGATCTTCGACAAGTAATTCCCCACCCTTCTTCAAGCGCCTTGAGACCCTCCGGGTATGTAGCACGCTATATAAATCCTTTGACTTGACTTGACTTGACTAGTATCCATGCTTTTGTCACAGCATACAGCTCATCTTATTGGGTAGGTGTTCCAAGTGGCAGAGCTGTACTTTAGCTATTGGCATAGCATACCCTGCTCTGTAATCAGTGTCTATCAGTCTGCTGGAGGAACCATCAGTGTACCACTCCTATGGTCTATCTTTTTTAATGGTGTCCAATCTTGGTGTGGTGCCGTTTTCTACAATCTCAACACCAACTTACTTGGGTGTCTTATCTGTTTCTCATCAGAATAACCTATTACAGGTAATACTTTTGACAAATTAACAGGTGGACATCTAACATGGTGCGGTTATAACCTGTGTGCCTGCTAGCAGAAAAATGTTATGTCGATCCAGACAGCAACAACTGCACCAAATATGGCACCTAGACAATACAGGTATAGTCCAACACAATGAGAGCCATCCTCTCCACCATCACAACTGCTGACCCCCAATCACTGCAGAAAGCAAAGTCACATAGTTGTGTCCCACAGGCCTTTCTTTTCCAGCTGTGTCAGCACACCATTGGCAGCATCACTTCATTTGCAATGTTATTTTGCTCTGAAACAGAGATGAAAAGGCATTTTGCAGTCAGACAGTCCAGCAGTCCCCACGAAGGTGCAATACACAATGTCTCTTTCAATTTTTGAAACAGTTTGCAAGTTCATTTTATAACAGTCATAGCATCTGCATTAATGGACCCATCGATGGCAGCAGTTCATTATCCCCAGGAAGGACATCATTCTTTTCTTGGTGGGCAGGAGCTGATTGCCCTGAAACAATGTCATTCTGTCAGGTGATATGCTGCGGGTACCTTGGAATATCACAAAATCCAGGTAAGTCACCTCTTTTTGGCAGCACTGGCATTTTGACAATGAGTCTTCTCTTCTCTCCTGGAGGTAGTTCAGCAGAGCTACAGTGTCTTTTGTCACAGGCTTTCACAGGCCTCAAGTGATGGAGATGTCACAAGGAGGTTATCAGCTTACTGCAAGACAATGTACCACCTTCCAGGCATAGGTGGCCCAAGTCTCTATTTACTGCCTGTGCATTGACATTGGGACTCACAGTGAACATAGTGGATTTGGTATCTCAGTATGATGACAAAGAGGTTTCCACCCAGTGGATGGACTTTAATGCTAAAACCCACTGAGGAGAGAAAAATACTCTGCCTCTACAGGTATAAATAATAATATAGTACTGGTGTCAGACCCAACAGGTTCTAAGGGAACCACAAATTCAAGGTAATCACTTTATGGGGACAGCATTTTTTCACCAGCCTTTCTTTTTTAAAATGTTATTTATTTTAAATATCGCTTTGCGGTGCGGGCATTATATCCTTCGGTATCAAGTTTGCGCTATATAAAACTTTATAATAAATAAATGTATCCAAAACCTCTCTTTTCCCTATATCTATAAACTTCATCTCTCAACACATCCACACGTGCTCTGCAGGGGGTGCATACAACAGATATGATGGGGAAATACTGGCACCCTCCCAGGAGCATATGAATGAAACTCACCAGACATAGCAGGTTGCTCAGAAACAGAGTGAAACGTATTAAATGGTACCAAAAGCATGCATCATTGCTAATTAGCAAGGAAGAAGTCAGTTGTGCCACCGTAGGGGCTCTCAGACCACTTCTTCCCAGAGTGACAAGTTTCTAGGTGTTATATACTGTGTGAAGTGCCGTTTCAGCGGAACTAGAATAAGGCACCAAGCCAAATATGGCTGACATGGATGTGCAATGTCTGCACCATGCAAAACAAGCCAAATATGGGCAGACCAGAAAGGGAGGCTCTGCACTGTGTAACACTTGCATATCATGTAGTCAAGACAAGCAAGGTGACCTGTAAGGGTGTACAGAATAGCTTGTTGAAGCTTGTCCAGCAAAGTGCATACACATGAATTTGTATGGATATTTATATTTTACATCAGAGTGGGTGAGCTATTCAGATAATTAACAGTGATTCTGCCATCTACAGTGGCTTAGCTGCCAAAGTTCCCCAGGTCAATGCGTAGCTAGCAGCACCAGTCATGCTTTCTTCTTTACATTCTGCAATTTATAGTCCTGGTTTTATTTTCGGATGAACGAGACTACAAGTCCCAGAATGCATAGAAACTGCAACAGCTATTTATAGTTAAATCAGAGAAGTTGGCAGGGCGGCTGCAGGTGAACAAGCTGCTGGCTTGGTTGACAACTGCAGCCAGTATTGGCTTTGCAGTAAACAACATTTTGCATGCTAGTTTTTTTATCAAAAGTAAAACTTCCAGCATCAGAATAGAATATGAGCTAGTCTTAAAAAAAGCAGATCGGACTACTGATTACTGGGCCACTTGGCAGTCGAAATTAAACTGCTAAAAGATGGCTTTTGTGACAGAGTTTTCTACAACAGGCACACCAACCCGCTGAGCTATAATAGCACGAACCTCAGCCCACTCTCCCTACTCTTCCGCTTGGGAACACCTCTCTGACCATTAGCGACCTTTATTCATAAAGACCAATCAGAAGAGCCCTATTTTGCGTGGACGTAGAGCGTCTGCTCACGTGCTACGTCGCTTGTCTCTGGCAGCTACGATAACATCAAGATGGAGATATCAGTGTGTTTTATTGTTAGCAGGCGTTGGGGAAGCTGGAGTAGTGTATGAATTATGGATTCATCTTTTAGAGCGGCAGAAAAAGTGCCTCAACCTCGTAGTGCCCTCGGCTCGTGGCAGGGAGCAATCTGCGATCGCATTAATAACAATAATAAATGATTGTAGAACACGATTTGTTTCCCCTATTCCGTTTGGAGTTTAGCGCGGCCTCGCTGACTTCCAGGCGACTGGTTAACTATCGCGTAGCATATGCCAGCAGTCAAGGAATGCGCTAAGCTGTGCAGTTTGGGCTTTTGGCACCCACACACAGGGAAGGCAGTACTTGCCAACAAGCCCTCTTTAATCAAGAGCCTCGAATTTTTGAGTGAAAAAATCCTTTATTGTAGCTTTCCTCTGCTTAAAATTAGTCAAATGAAAGTTAAAGAGAAATTAAATTCGTTTTTTTTGTAAATTAAATTAGTTTTTTTTAGTAAATCTGCCCATCACTTACCAAAATGTGTATGTAAGGAAGAAGGTGTAGTCTGACAAATTACTTTGTGACTAATTGTTGTGGAACAGATTTGGACGAGACAGAAAATTAACAGCCGTGTCAATGGTCTGGCTTGCCCTAAAGAGTCCGAGCACGAGCCAGGCTATCACAATCTGGTATGTTGTCAGGGGTGTAAATTGTGCAACAAACCTCTTGTTTACTTAGGATAAAGACTTCCAAATTCAAAAAGTACATTTCTCTGTTACACAGGATTGCTTAATTGTGGTATATTTGATTATTTCACTTCATCGAGTGCCATTTTTAGAAGTGATATTTTATGAACGCAAACCTAAAAACATCACCTGACCTCCCACCCAAGGTGATAGTGCCATTAGTAAACCAAGAAACAAGTTGGGGTGTCATGTGTCTAGTTGTTATCGCTGAGGTTATTTGAGATGTAGCACCCTTATTAAACCATGTGTAAGAGAAAATTGTGTAACACTCCATCCTGAATAGCTGCACTTCAAGTGCTCTGAAATGTGCCGATGAAGTAAAGGGAGGCACAGTGAAATAAAGTAATTTCTAAGGATCACAGCAGTTAGAAATCGAGCTAGCTGGGATTGATCAGAAGTTTTCTGGTTTCACATTGAGCAAGTCTAGCTACGAGATGGTTATATCTGCCCCATCTTACTTCAAATGTTAATGCTTTCTTTTTAGGGATCTAAATCAGTACACTTTTAAATAAATATATTATTTGTATGTTAAATTATGTTGGCACTGCAAGGCTTTATGAATAAAATTACAAAGTTAAGGCAAGGTACTCTATTTTAATGGCAATATGGGTCAGCTTCAACTGGCTTAACCAAGAGACAAACTTTAGGAGATGCTCACACCACAGTTAAGGCCATAACGCCCATTAGCACAATAAAGGGTCCGGGAGATACAGAACCATCACAACTTAAATTATGCTGTCAGCTGCAGACATACTTTCATAGCAGAGCTTGCGCTGTGAAAGCTTTTTGCATTTTGAATTAGGAAGGGGCAGGCAGGTACAGATGGGGGGGTTGTAGGGCACATCATAATCTTTCCATCTGCATAAAGATCCTGATGGTGCCATGCTGGGAAGCACTTGAGCGAAGGCAGCATGCTGACACCACAGCTTGGCTTGCCTCATTTTGCGCTCAATGGTAAAGAGGACCTCGAGCTGGGCCAGAGGCAGGCATCAGACTCAAGTCTTCAGCGGCTTCGGCACATCTGCTTGAGAAACGTGTGTCTCTATTAGTTATTGTGTGTAGGGTCACAAGATAACTTGTTGTAATAGGAGACCCTTCATTTCAAGTCCTTCGTTTTCGTTTGACAACTCAACTTATTTTGACACTTGTATTCCTGACTGATGTCACTTTAATAGTGAACTATGCCAGCAGATCAAGTTTCCCGTTAAAAAGATTCAGGGCTAATGGGTTTCTAGTGACATTTAGGCTCTGATCACGAGTGGGGCAGATTAGGATGGGGTAATTACTGCACCTGGTCAATACTATTGGTGTGTTATCAGGTATTTACCTTGCATAGAAAATAGAACATTTTCTGAGCTTTACTTAGTAATATGGAACATAATATAGAATTTAGCCGTTATCGTACCATATTCTGCTTGTGTTAGCATTTCCTGAGCATTTTCCAAAGTACATTTCTGCCTGTTTGACCCACCGAAATTCACCCAGTAAAAATTGTGGGGTGCAGTAATCTGCTCAGCTCGACTTGGCCCCTGAAAATGATCTGGGTTCTATTAGGTCAGGCTCTAAGTCACCTTCTTGTGACTGTGTGACTTATGGCCTTATCATTAGTGGACTGTTAAAATCTGATGTTTGCAGTAACTGAAAATGTAGACATTTAACAGCCCAATTGTGATGGGTGACATATCCCCTGGTAACCGGAATTATGTTATTCTCAGCAAATCACGACAATGCCTGTGGCTCTTTTTTATTATTCGCTAAATACTCAGAGTACTTCTAACAAGTTGTTAAAAGTAACGGGACAGCTGCATTGACACTATTGGGTATTGCATCCTCATTTCTACATATTAGGATGAGTAGGAAAATGATAAAGTTTAAAAAAACATATTTGAATACGTAGGGGGCACCCAGCTCCTACGAGTGTAGATATATCATTTGTAGTACAATATTGGGCATATGCAACAATAAACACTTGCGAGAGGTGGGGGAATGCTTCAATTGACAGCACCAACAACTCAAAACACATTCCATATATATTTGAAGACTAAAACAAAGGTTGTTTCGGACACCACTATTGGTATAGGACGTGGGATTTAAGGGGACAATTTGGATGTGCATTGAAATGCCCAGAGACATCTGACATATAAGACCACTCAGAAGGGGAGAGATTGCATGAGACCGATGCATTTGAGGGAATCTTACAACCAGTTGTGTTGCTTTCATCTGTAACACCTATATTTAAACATGATTATTTCGGTTATAAAGTCAACAAAATAGTATTTCAATTTTATATACACAATTTTCTACAAATTAACATTTCTTTTTAATAAGTTTGAACAATCCATAAACTAATTAAATTGCCACGCATGATTAGATTTCTGCAATCAACAGCAGTTCAAAGGCATCTTCACAAGTTACTTTCTGAAAGCCCCTATGTTCCCTTGGTAGTGTGAACATCAACACAACGCTTACAGAGTAGAATAATATGCCAGAGGCTTTCAAGATAATCTGCAACCACATTCATTTCCTTTAAAATGAACCCACACTCTTTGGAAGCCCAATTGGAGTTGTGGCCCTGTCGAAAACGTAAGAATATTTTTCTTGCCTGAGAAATGTCTTTGTTAAATCCTTGAATTAGAACAAAATGATTAATTCTCAAAGGTTTTATAGGAAAAGTAAATCAATAAGGGCGTTATTTTTCAACAATAAGATAAAGACGTTAAAAAAAATTCAGGGTCGCCCAGGGACAAATGTATCCTGGTGTGACTGAGTTTGGAATAACCATGTTGTCCAAGATCATTGGATCTTCTAATCACTGACAACCAGACCACCAACCATTAACATTACACTCCTCACATGGTCAAGTTCGATTGCAGGCACTTCATGTATAACATTGTAATACATGTTGAGTATTGGAAATATGTATTATCTTCATTAGATCATGCAGGGCTCTTGCAACAACAGAACTAACCTTTCTGATATTAACAGTAGAGTACCATAAGGAGCCTTAGATATTCTCCAACTTTGGTGCTTAGCTTTGGAGCTCCATGAATTACCATTAATGAATTGATTACTAATAGATTATTATTAATGAAATATAGTGTTTCATATCACAGTGTTTCTAGGTACTGTAAATAACCCTGAAGTTTATTTTTATTATATTGTGGTATTTCTAAAGCATTGACCTCACAGTATGGTTAATGAAGCGTGTCACATAAACCAGCAAGTTACATGCAACAAGCTGGCTACTAATATAGTGAGGCTCATTCTAGACGAAAAGAAGAAAAGGTATACAACGATTAATACTCAGTTCTAATGTGGAGTCTGAACAGTTACGTTTTTAAAGCTCCGACGAAGGCATGAAATTTGAACCACATCTCAGTTCTTCTGGGAGGCTGTTCTAAAAGAATATTAGTCATAAGTATGCATTCCTTTACCATGCATGTTTTACAACTCCTTGACCTTTACAATGCATCATATCTATGCACTGGACACAGCCATGACTGATATTCTTGGTGTATTTATATATATATCAATCCACTTTATGCCAAATTTGCAAATGGCAATTGCTCTTTGATACCCCATCCCCTTTTTCTCACGTCCCGCTTGATGGATTCCAAGAAAGGACCTGAGGTGAATGAACTCCATTTGTTTTGGAAAGTTTCATGAACATTCGTCCAATAGAGCCACAGTTATTAGCAGAACACAAAAAACATTTCTTATAATAACTAGGTCTTAACTATAACTGCAGAGTTGCTGCCACCACTTTGTGTCTCTCTCTCCCTCGTCTTTTACCAGTGTGGTAAAGTCAACAGGTTAAAGGGAACTAAAAATGGCCTGTGTGGTACACACTGCATGGTGAAGGTGCAGTGTGGTGATGGATGATGGGTATAGGTCATACAACCATTCCAAATTCTGAACATTTAACAGTAGATAGCTTGATTGAAGGTTCTAGATTGTGTATCTTGTGGATTTCAAGAAGTCGATTTCTATCTTGGGTTCCTCAGTCCTTAAGACAGCAGGATTGTCAAATTTAATGGTTGAGTTTGCATTGCCAAAATCTGAACTTGTACTCTGCAGAACGCAAACTCACTGAGTGCTCTCTCTGCTGCTGTGGCCCTGTCAACTGTGCAAAGTAGGGCCACAAGTCACCCACTTCATGCTTTGCTAAGATGGTGGCAGACCATTCATGCAGGCATTTGCTTTAATTTTCTCCGAGTAGAACCTTCTTTTAAATTTAATATGTCACCATCATCTAAAAGACGGCATACATATATGTTTGGTTTCACGTATTCCAGCCTGATCATCCAGCAGTTGATCTCTCCAAAACCTATTATTTTGAATTTCTTTCTTTTGATTTTTATCATGCGCATTCAATGATGCATACTGGCCTACTCTTAGATGATCGAATAAAATAGTGTAGTCCATCTGCATTAACCTAGTGAAGTTTTGTTGCCCCCAGCTTGGGGCAAAAACATGTTTACTTCACATAAATGTGAAGGTGAAATCATTAGATTTTGAACACTAAAGGCGCAAGAAAATGTCCGTTTAATACCTGTTCATATCACAACTTTCTTACAAGGGTGAGAATTTTCAGCAAGGCAAGCTAATTTCCAGATTTCTGAATAAAGCTCCTGATTTATAAAAAAATTAAGTACCTATACTAATTTCTTCCACAATTAAGGAAGGTTTATGCGGTCAAACTCTGAGGTGAAATCAATCTAGGCATTATAAAGTGATGCAGACAGTTTATCACCAGAATTAGAGGACAGCAGACTAACTGCTCACAAAATGTGAACAGTAAAAGCTGAAGCCAGTTTGGTGTTTTGAAATTGATTTAGTTGGGCACCAAGTCAAAGTGGAGTGTAAAGAATGCTTGCAAAAACGTTATTACCTGGGTCTTGTAACTCTAAGACGATCATTATTTGAAAGGTTGATGTGCTCCTTTTAGCGAAAAATATTAAAATCCTATTGAGGAAACCGGGACTTTCACAGCAAAATTAACAAAAGTGATCACAATAACACAAATGACCGAAGTAAAGACCGCAGTTATTTAGAATAAACACCTTCTAGCACCAAGGCAGTGGGGGTTTACAGTTGTATCTAGGTTTTTGAAGGACTCTGGAGTGGCCTTGGAAATTTGGATGTACTATGAGACGTTTATTTTCATGGGTTGGTAATTTAATAAAAAGGGCAAAAGTTAAGAGTGTCTTTTATCGCAACTAATAAAAATCTAATTCTGAGGTCTTTAGAATATATTCCCTGCAATAAATATTGCCTATTCTGACTTTGGGGAAATAACATGCAGACTTTGGTGATTACTGGTATATATCGAGTCTTTTCTCAGTTAATTTCTGGCAGGTTTGAACTGCTGAAATGTAACCAAGGAACTAATTACCCAGTGCAATTAACATCTGGCCACTTATAGTTGCAATCCCTGCACAAACAGGTTTTTGCTCCAGGATCACTATTTAATTGGCCATTTGTAACTAGGCCCATGGAATGCTTAAATAATTGACCCAATTACATTTTTAATAGGACATCCTTGTCTCCTGGTCCCTTATATTTTTATTTCTGTACTGATTCCTGAAGGATTTACTCTTCTTGCTTTCTGAGTTTTTGAAAACGATATTCCAATATTCAACAGTGTCTGCTCTCTTCAATTAATTTGATATATGTCTTGATAGACTGAAAAACTGTTTTTTTCTTTTAGCCAACTTTTTTAGAATTTGATAAGCTTGGAACTCATTCAGGACTTTTCTTTTTGTGCACTGATACCATTACCATATTATGAACCCATATTGGAGTGTCTTTTCTCCCAGTCCTTCACAGCACCACCATCAATACTTTTGATAGGACGATTTCCTATAACCAATTAAATGTAGATGGTCTAGAGTGTTCATTATAACAAACCAAACTTAGCCCATATCACCCCATCTTATCATCTTAGGCCATCCCTAATCAGCTGTTTTTGAAAAGGCTGGTTAATGTCTTCTTTCATCAGTTCAGTTTGGTGATCACCCATGCTCTATGGGCCCAGCACTTTCTCTTCCTGGTGCTCCAAATACAGTTCTATAGGGAAATGATCACCCATCAGAAGTTTGTGAACCTGTCCCTCAAGCATTTTCTAAAACAGGAAAAAGTTGAAACAATAATCAGTCAAATCTTCATAATGGCATTTGGTCCAATCATATCTACTCGGGTGACCATCTCGAGCCTTCCTATTAAATTTCATTAATTGTAGGTAATCTAGGTCATTTTAATTTGACTACCCAATTATGAAATAAGGTTTAATAAGACAAAGATTCAAGGAAACACCAAGAATGATAGCTGCCATTAACAGGACAACAAGAGTCTCGAATACAAGAACACCACACATTTAGATTTTCTGTAAGTTCATCACAATCTGCATTGGACTCATTAATGAACCGAAGTACTGATTTTTGCATACAGTAGGGTCTCCTCTTGTCATTGCATTGGGGCAATAAAAGTAATACATGCTGATTAAGAGCTAGGGTTTACATTGATAGTGGGATTTAGAATTCAATCCTTATATTTTTACTATCATATGCTATTCTATGATTAGATAGTTTACAGGTTTTACTGATGGCTACTTTAGGTCCTTCTGCATCGCTTCTCTTTTGCTGCTCCTTGATCCTTTTAACTGCTGTATATGAATCCAGGAATATTTACTTACACGTCTCCTGTGTCTCTGTTCACTGTCAGGATCTTGGAGATAGGCATCAAACCATGCAACGTTCCAGGACAGGGTATTAAGGTTTCCAAAAGACATGCTGACATCTAGATATGAGCTTTAGCTGGGGAGTCTTGTGTAGCAGTTTAAATCAGTGCTTTCGATTTCTGTTTCTTGGCCACAGAAGCTTCTGAGAATTGTCCTAACTTTATTATAGTTGCTCTATGACATTCAAAAGATTGACTCTTCACCGAAACATCCATTGAAAGAAGGAACACAATCACTATGGCCCACATGCATCATTGTTTCATTTTGCACTTCCTAATTTGCGATTTTTAGGGAATCGCAAATTAGGAAATGCAAAATGGGATGCATGTACATTTTCGCAAAATATTTGAGAATCGGTAAAAATCGCAATTTTTACGGATTCTCAAATATTATGCGATTACCAAAGTGCGAATTCGCAATTCCCATTCATTCCTATGGGCTAAAATGCCCATAGGAATGAATGGGAATTGCGAATTCGCACTTAGAAAATCGCAAATCCTGATTGCATTTCAAGGGTGGAGAGGGGGGTTCAAATGACCCCCCCCCTGCACCCATGAAATGTTGTTTTCGCATCATGTTGCACACACACATGTCCTAAGGACATGTGTGTCCGTAACATGAATGTGTAAAAAATGCTTTTGCAGCGTTTTTAACACTTTTTGCAAATTTACCGAGTGGTTCAACCACTCGGTAAATTTGACACCCTAATTGCGAATTCGCAATTATAAAAGTAATCATGCATTGCTTTTAAGAAATCGCAAATTTGCGATTTCTTAAAAGCAATCGCATTTTTAGAAATCGCAAAAATGTTGCGATTTCTAAAAATGCTTGATGCATTCCAAAAAGCATTTTTGGAATCGCAAACGGCCGATTTTAAGGAATCCCACCGTTTGCGACTCCAAAAATGCTTGATGCATGTGGGCCTTACTTTTTACCTTACACCATATTTTGTTTAAATTCATTAGCCCCCTTCCATAGCACAAGACAAATGCCTTTCAAAGCTTTTACTGACTCTTACATTTTTATTGGCCTATTATTTGGTTTTATCACTTTTTTCTTCGGCTGGGAAATTGGTACTGAGAGTTAATCATACGTGTTAACACTACATTTCTCTGGGATTGCATCCAAGTTCCTCTTTGTTTCTAGGTACATACTCACACAGTGTTTTCAGTATCATTTTGCACAGAGATTGTTGAAATGGGAACCAGTTTTAGGTCCTAAGATGACCCTTAAATGGGGCCAGAGTATTCATTTAATGTGGGTGTCAAAATAAAGAGCTTGGGTTATCTCTTTTCTCAAAACAAACACTGTATGCACAAGATTCACCTAGACCCATTATTTTCAGAAATCTTAAGTGCCACCTGTGGCATCTTGCAAATCTGCCCTACTGTCTAATCAGTTTAAGAGCTAGATAGCCCTATTCACTTCAGCATCAAAATCTACAACACTGACTTTCACATAGATGCGCAGACATCCACGACAGCTTCAACACTCAGACAGCCCCAACAGACAGCAACATAACAGACCCTCCGAACACCATCGACCACGACCCCCTGCTAGCTTGGGCCAGCGTGAGCATCGATGACACCATCAAGACCATGCGCTCAATCCACTCCGGCTCTCCGTCGGACCCATTCCCGCACCACGTCTTCAACAGAGCAAGCAGCACCATTGCACCCCACCTGCGCAATGTCATCAATCTCTCCCTCGAGACCGCGACCTTCTCAGAGATCTGGAAAACGTTGAGATCAACGCCCTACTCAAAAAACCTAAGGCATACCCAAGAGACCTCAAGAACGTCCGGCCCATCTCTCTGCTCCCCTTCCCGGCCAAGGTCATCAAGAAAACCGTCAACAGACAGCTAATCCGATATCTTGAAGAAAACAGAATCCTGGACCCTTCCTAGTCAGGGTTCCGCAGCAACCACAGCACAGAGACTGCCCTCATCGCCACCACTGACGACATCAGGACCCTGCTGGACAACGGCGAGACCGCAGCACTCATCCTCCTAGACCTCTCTGCCGCCTTCAACACTGTCTGCCACCGCAGACTACGTGCACGCCTCCACGCCGCAGTGATCCGAGACAAGGCTCTGGATTGGACCACCTCCTTCCTCTCCAGCAGAACCCAGAGCGTTCGCCTCCCCCATTCCGTTCCAAAGTCTCCGAGATCATCTGCTGCATACCCCAGGGATCCTCCCTCAGCCTGATGCTGTTCAATATTTACATGGCCCGCTCGCACGCGTAGCCCGACAGCACGGCCTCAACATAATCTCCTACGCCGATGACACTCAGCTGATCCTCTCCCTCACCAAGGACCTCATCACAGCCAAAGCCAACCTCTACGAAGAAATGAAGGCCGTCGCCGACTGGATGAAGACCAGCCGTCTGAAGCTGAACTTGGACAAGACGGAGGTCCTCATCCTCAGCTCCAGCCCTTCAGCCTGGGACGATTCCTGGTGGCCGATGGCACTGGGGGCAGCCCCGACACCCACCGACCATGCACGCAACCTGGGAATCATCCTCGACTCAACGCTTACAATGACCAAGCAAGTCAACGCTGTCTCCTCCTCATGTTTCAACACCCTCCACATGCTCCGCAAGATCTACATATGGATCCTGACAGATACAAGAAAAACAGTCACCCAGGCCTTCGTCAGCAGCAGACACGACTACGGAAATGCCCTCTACGCAGGAGTCCCGATCAAGCTCATCAAACGACTACAACGCATCCAAAACGCCTCGCACGACTGATCCTCGACGTAACACGCCACGTTCACATCACCCCCCACCTGAGAAACCTGCACTGGCTCCCCGTCAACAAGAGGATATCCTTCAAGCTCCTCACCCACGCACACAAGGCACTCCACAAGACTGGCCCAGCCTACCTCAACAGACGGCTCTCCTTCTACATCCCCAACCGCCAGCTACGCTCCGCCGACCTCTCACTCGCCACCGTCCCGCGCATCCGAAGAACACCACCGGTGGGAGATCCTTCTGCCACCTCGCCGCCAAGACATGGAACACCCTCCCACTGAGCCTACGACAGACCCAAGACCTTCTGACCTTCAGGAGGACACTCAAGACCTGGCTGTTCGATCAGTTTCGCACCTCAGCGCCTTGAGACCCTCGCGGGTGTGTAGTGCGCTTTACAAATGATTGATTGATTGATTGATATGCAGAAATTATCCAGCACTACTTTACCCTTCAGAAATGATGTGGGTATCAATTCCATGTATGCAGCATTGGATAAATCGTACCTGACTCTCATGGCGCGAAA
>NW_028246570.1:0-19011 GCF_964263255.1 Lissotriton vulgaris
CAGCAAACTGGATATTTCTGTCCATCAAAAAAGTTTTACAAGCTTCTAAGCCAATTTCATTCCGAATGTTGGAGTACAAAGATATAACATCCATTGCCACAAGTTTATAAGATGATTGCCAGTGGGTATCTTCCAGTCTTCTCAACAGATCCCGTATCTTTCACATATGATGTTAAACCCTTTACATAGGGTAATATGAAGCTATCCAGATAGTTAGCAATAGGTTCCAACAATGCACCTTTAGCCGAGATTATTGGCCTCCCTGGTGGTTTCGTGGGATGTTTGTGTATCTTGGGAAGGAAATATATGGTTGCCATTTTGGGATGGGATGTTTGGAGATATTTATATTCATCACTGTCCAATACGTTTTTTTTGAACCAGCTGTCCAATTTTCGGTCTAATTCTTCTTTTTGCTTTGGTAAAGGATTTGTTTTCAACTTCTCATAATATTCCTTATTGCACAGCTGCAAATGTGCCTCATGCATGTATGTTTCTTTGTCCTGGATATTTACATTCCCGCCCTTGTCGGCTATTTTGATCTCAATAGTGTTGTATTTCTGTAATTTATTAAGAACTTGACGCTCTTCCCTCGAGAGATTGTCTTTTTGGTGAGGGATTTTAGGTTGGTAAATATCTTTCACTACACATCGTGGAAAAAGTCTATTTTGTTACCTGGGGGGAGTTGCGGATAAAATTTAGATTTGGGTTTCATTTTGGAAATGCCAGCTCCAAGTTGAACACAATACGCTTGTACTTCTTCTCCACTCTGCTGTGGGTCTTGGTTTAATTCCATTAAATTCACAAAGTGTTCTGCATCCTGTAGTGGTATTTGCATGGTCGGTTGTGGGATTATTCTTCTCCAATTGGCCATATCTGGTTTGTCCACAAATAGTTTTGCCAATTTTATCTTCCTGATATATTTATATAAATCCACACGTGTTTCCGCCAGATTTATTCCACTAGTTGGACAAAAGTTCATGCCACGTTTAAGTAATTTCAATTCAACCTCATTTAGATTTTTCGAGGATAGATTAATAACCTGTAATTCTTGATTGTCATCCGTGTCATCCATATTTAATGATTCCATTTCTTCCGCATATTCCTTGTCATGGTTCCCACGCGGTTTGCGCCAATATTTTGTGCTGTATTTGCGCTTGCTTCTTCTGGTTTGTTTTGTGGCGCTTTTCCGCGTCCTCTCCCTCTTCCTCTTTGATATGTTTGTTGGTGTCCCATTGTTTTCTCCCAATTTTTCTGTTGGAAAGCCAGTTTCATTTCGTCTAAAAAAGGGACTTTTGTCCCTGCTCCTCTTTGTTCCTCTTCTCCGCCACTGGCACCTGGCTCCGTTGATACACTTGAGGCTAGGGAGGAAATGCTTCCCATGGTCATCATGCTTTCAGGATTATTATGTCTAAATTTGTCATATTTTCTTACGTATGTAAAAATACGACCTTCCTCATAGTCCTCATTGTCTCTTTGAATTTTGGACTGCTTTCTTAAACGTACACTTTCTTCGTGTTTTTCAATGTATTTATCCAAATCTTCTTTGATTTTTTTCATTTCTGGATCTAACTCAAGAGTTGCCAATTCTTTTTCTATATCTTTTAGTTGTGTCGTAGTTCTTTCAAGTGCAATTTTGATGTGTTTTACCAGGATCTGCATTAATCCTAGAGATGAATTTAAAATGAATTCTCCCCATTTTCTTAACAGTTCATTGCTGGTTTCCTGGTTGCTGGGCATCAGACTAATGCGCAAGCCTCGAGGCACATGCTTTACATCAAGATACTTTTTCAAAGCCGCAACTTCCCACCATTTATTAAATTATTTCTTAGAAAGTTTTTCCCAGGTGCGTAATTTATTTTTGAGATCAGTTTTACGTACACCGCCACTTACTCCTGCGGCTGTTGTTTCCTCCTCAAAACATGATTGAATCAAATTATTCCTTGATATCTCTCTCTTATCCATGGTAAGCTGGCGTATTTTCGTTTTGCTGTATTTTAATATTATTGTTGTAATGTTTTTCCTCTGTTATGATAGTAATTTTAAATATCCGGCTTGTCTTGTGTCAAATGTGAATCTCACAGGGTTCTCTCGCGTGGTCTAATGCACTAGAAAAAAGTTTCTCGAGTTTGCCTTCACTCCTTATTGCTCCACTCTGTGACACAATGTTGCAAGACCAACCGACGGTGAGCAGTCACTTGTATCTCAGTGATTGTTTAAAAGTAAATAGATGAGGTCGCTTACCGGTATCAGGGTACTTCGGTTGACGAGCCCCCTCTGGAGTCGCCGTCTTCCGTTTCCAGCCTGTCTCAGTCGGCTTCCTCAAATACTTTCGCCGCATTTGTCACAATGAGTTTACAGTCGGTGTTCACCCGAGTCCTTTGCGTATTCCATTTCGTTTGGTCCACTGGGCGGGCTGCCGGGTGCTCTATGGCGGTGCACACGGAGCACGGCAGAACCAAGCCGTGATTAATTTCAAATCCAGTTTCCCCGTTAGGAGAGTTGAGTCTCCATGCACTACCGGATATTTTCTGCAATTACAGCGATACACCAATGTTAGTAGATCGATTTTGGGTTTATTTCATTTCTCAGTAAGCCAGCAACACCTTACGCGTTTCGGTCTCTACGGAGACCTTGCTCACAGGAAACCATCACTACATTTCTTTACAAAATTTAAAGAAAGAAACATCCTCTATGTCGACACTTCACTTCCTGTTAATGGCACAGGAATTATGGGACATGTAGTTTTTGTCCAATTATTTGAACCATGATGTTAACTTGTATTTTCAACATTGTACCATTAAATATGACATGGGAATCACAAAATAAATGTATACCCTCCAGTGGGATAATGAGTCATTGTCATAATTCAAACTTATTGTTCAATCTGAATCAAGCCCTCCAGTGGGCACGCCTACTTACATTTCTGATTACAACCCATTAGATTTGATTATTTTATATCACATCTTCCAATGCACTATTCATATTTTTATTATTTATCCTATGCGTCTAAAAAGAGGACAAGTTAAGTAAACAAAACCAGTTTTTGCACTGAATTATTTCATGTAACCGGTGAAAAATTATTAAATGTTATTGAGAGAGATAGTTCATGTTCAGTTCATTAGTTTTGAGTTCAAAGGTGGCAATGTAGTTCCTCATCCAGGGTGTGCCCATGAGGATTAAGGGTGCGAAAGCTCATTATATGTTTTGATTCTTTCTGTCTCATTATTTTTTCACGATCCCCTCCTCGTTGATTTATTCCAACACTTTCAATTCCATAAAATTTTAGTTCTTTTCAATTTCCTTTATGTTCTCTCTCCATATGTTTGGCCATTGCGTTACTTCTGTCATTATTAATCGTTGCACGTACATGTTCCAAAATGCGTATCCTAAGTTCCTTTTTGGTGCTGCCAATATATTTCAATGAACATGGGCATTCTAAAACATAGATAACAAATTGCGTTTTACAGTTGATCAGTTGATTAATTGTCCAAGTCTTGTTATTTGCCATGGTCACTTCTTTGATATTTTTGGCGATACAACAAACTTTGCAACCAGAGCATTTGTAGAAACCTTTGGGTTTATACCAAGCCTCTGGTTTCTTCTGATCCTGAAAATGACTGAAAATTAATTTGTCTTTTAAGTTCTTAGCCCTTCGATACGTTATATTTGGATGATCTCCCACAATTTCAGAATAATCCCACAACCGACCATGCAAATACCACTACAGGATGCAGAACACTGTGTGAATTTAATGGAATTAAGCCAAGACCCACAACAGAGTGGAGGAGAAGTACAAGCGTATTGTGTTCAACTTGGAGCTGGCATTTCCAAAATGAAACCGAAATCTAAATTTTATCCGCAACTCCCCCCCAGGGAACAAAATAGACTTTTTCAACGAATGTGTAGAGAAAGATCTTTACCAACTTAAAATCCCTCACCAAAAAGACAATCTCTCGAGGGAAGAGCGTCAAGTTCTTAATAAATTACAGAAAGACGATACTATTAAGATTCACATAGCCGATAAGGGCGGGAATGTAAATATCCAGGACAAAGAAACATACATGCGTGAAGCACATTCGCAGCTGCGCAATAAGGAATATTATGAGAAGTTGAAAACAAATCCTTTACCAAAGCAAAAAGAAGAATCAGACCGAAAATTGGACAACTGGTTCAAAAAAACTTATTGGACAGTGATGAATATAAATATCTTCAAACAACCCATCCCAAAATGGCAACCATATATTTCCTTCCCAAGATACACAAACACCCCAAGAAACCACCAGGGAGGCCAATAATCTCAGCTAAAGGTGCATTGTTGGAACCTATTGCTAACTATCTGGATAGCTTCTTATTACCCTATGTAAAGGGTTTAACATCATATGTGAAAGAGTCGGGGGATCTGTTGAGAAGACTGGAAGATACCCCCTGGCAATCATCTTATAAACTTGTGGCAATGGATGTTATATCTTTGTACTCCAACATTCGGAATGAAATTGGCTTAGAAGCTTGTAAAACTTTTTTGATGGACAGAAATATCCAGTTTGCTGAGCACAATAATATGCTTCTTGAAATGATCTCGATGTGCTTGGAACAAAATGTTTTTATGTTCGGAAATGACATGTATCGACAATCAAAAGGCACAGCGATGGGCTTTTCTTTTAGTCCATCCTATGCCTGCCTAACAATGGGACACTGGGAAAGGACTTGGGCATGGAGATGTGAGAATGATGTGGCGGTATCGAAAACAATAGCTTGGTTGAGATACATAGACGACCTGCTACTGATTTGGAACAGAACAGAGGAAGAATTTGCAAGATATTTTGAAGTACTCAATAATTCCAATTTTGGTTTAAAATTTACGTATACAATAAGTGAATCAAAAGTGATCTTTTTGGATACAGTTAATTTTATTCAAGACAACACAATACAAACAACCTTACATCGTAAGAGCACTGCGACAAACGCAGTACTAAACGCTCAAAGTTTTCATCAATCTAGTCTTATCCATAATATTCCATATGGTGAATTCTTAAGAATTAAAAGAATATGCTCAAAGGAAGAAGATTGGAACATTAACAAAAGATTGGCTAGGAAAAGATTTGAAAAACGTAAATACCATCCAGCCACAATCCAAACTGCATTGAAACGATCCTCCAGCATCAAAAGAACAGATGTGCTGAAAGAAAAATCCAACCAAGAAAGTTATGATCAAAAAATTCGATTCATAACAACTCACTCCACAGCAAATGAATCTATAACAAAAATCTTAAGGAAAAATTGGCATATCTTGCACATGGATCCAAAAACAGCTGAAATTGTGGGAGATCATCCAAATATAACGTATCGAAGGGCTAAGAACTTAAAAGACAAATTAATTTTTAGTCATGTTCAGGATCAGAAGAAATATGTATGTTTCTTTGTCCTGGATATTTACATTCCCGCCCTTGTCGGCTATGTGGATCTTAATAGTGTCGTCTTTCTGTAATTTATTAAGAACTTGACGCTCTTCCCTCGAGAGATTGTCTTTTTGGTGAGGGATTTTAAGTTGGTAAAGATCTTTCTCTACACATTCGTTGAAAAAGTCTATTTTGTTCCCTGGGGGGAGTTGCGGATAAAATTTAGATTTCGGTTTCATTTTGGAAATGCCAGCTCCAAGTTGAACACAATACGCTTGTGCTTCTCCTCCACTCTGTTATGGGTCTTGGCTTAATTCCATTAAATTCACAAAGTGTTCTGCATCCTGTAGTGGTATTTGCATGGTCAGTTGTGGGATTATTCTGAAATTGTGGGAGATCATCCAAATATAACGTATCGAAGGGCTAAGAACTTAAAAGACAAATTAATTTTCAGTCATTTTCAGGATCAGAAGAAACCAGAGGCTTGGTATAAACCCAAAGGTTTCTACAAATGCTCTGGTTGCAAAGGTTATTGTATCTCCAAAAATATCAAGGAAGTGACCATGGCAAATAACAAGACTTGGACAATTAATCAACTGATCAACTGTAAAACGCAATTTGTTATCTATGTTTTAGAATGCCTGTGTTCATTGAAGTATATTGGCCGCACCAAAAAGGAACTTAAGATACGCATTTTGGAACATGTACGTGCAACAATTAATAATGACAGAAGTAACGCAATGGCCAGACATATGGAGAGAGAACATAAAGGAAATTGGAAAGAACTAAAATTTTATGGAATTGAAAGTGTTGGAATAAATCAACGAGGAGGGGATCGTGAAAAAATAATGAGACAGAAAGAATCAAAACATATAATGAGCTTTCGCACCCTTAATCCTCATGGGCACAACCTGGATGAGGAAATACATTGCCACCTTTGAACTCAAAACTAATGAACTGAACATGAACTCTCTCTCTCAATAACTTTTAATAATTTTTCACCGGTTATATGAAATAATTCAGTGCACAAACTTGTTTTGTTTACTTAACTTTTCCTCTTATTTAGACGCATAGGATAAATAATAGAAATATGAATAGTACATGGGAAGATGTGATATAAAATAATCAAATCTAATGGGTTGTAATCATAAATGTAAGTAGGCGTGCCCACTGGAGAGCTTGATTCAAATTGAAAAATAAGTTTGAATTATGACAATGACTCATTATCCCACTGGAGGGTATACATTTATTTTGTGATTCCCATGTTATATTTAATGGTACAATGTTGAAAATACAAGTTAACATCATGGTTCAAATAATTGGACAAAAACTACATGTCCCATAATTCCTGTGCCGTTAACTGGAAGTGAAGTGTCGACATAGAGGATGTTTCTTTCTTTAAATTTTGTAAAAAAATGTAGTGATGGTTTCCTGTGAGCAAGGTCTCCGTAGAGACCGAAACGCATAAGGTGTTGCTGGCTTGCAGAGAAATGAAATAAACCCAAAACCGATCTACTAACATTGGTGTATGGCTGTAATTGCAGAAAATATCTGGGAGTGCATGGAGACTCAACTCTCTTAACGGGGAAACTGGATTTGAAATTAATCACGGCTTGGTTCTGCCATGCTCTGTGTGCACCGCCATAGAGCACCCAGCAGCCCGCCCAGTGGACCAAATGGAATGGAATACGCAAAGGGCTAGGGTGCACGCCGACTGTAAACTCATCGTGACAAACGCGGCGAAAGTAATTGAGGAAGCCGACTGGGACAGGCTGGAAACAGAAGACGGCGACTCCGGAGGGGGCTCGTCAATCGAAGTACCCTGATACCGGTAAGCGACCTCATCTATTTACTTTTAAACAATCACTGAGATACAAGTGACTGCTCACCGTCGGTTGGTCTTGCAACATTGTGTCACAGAGTGGAGCTATAACGAGTGAAGGCAAACTCGAGAAACTTTTTTCTAGTGCATTAGACCACGCGAGGGAACCCTGTGAGGTTCACATTTGACACAAGACAAGCCGGATATTTAAAATTACTATCATAACAGTGGAAAAACATTACAACAATATAAATAAAATACAGCAAAACGAAAATACGCCAGCTCACCATGGATAAGAGAGAGATATCAAGGAATAATTTATTTAAATCATGTTCTGAGGAGGAAACAACAGCCACAGGAGTAAGTGGCGGTGTACGTAAAACTGATCTCAAAAATAAATTACGCACCTGGGAAAAACTTTCTAAGAAAGAAATTAATAAATGGTGGGAAGTTGCGGCTTTGAAAAAGTATCTTGATGTAAAGCGTGTGCCTCGAGGCTTACGCATTAGTCTGATGCCCAGCCACCAGGATACCAGCAATGAACTGTTAAGTGAATGGGGAGAATTCATTTTAAATTCATCTCTAGGATTAATGCAGATCCTGGTAAAACACATCGAAATTGCACTTGAAAGAACTACGAAACAACTAAAAGATATGGAAAAAGAATTGGCAACTCTTGAGTTAGATCCAGAAATGAAAAAATTCAAAGAAGATTTGGATCAATACATTGAAAAACACGAAGAAAGTGTACGTTTTTAGAAAGCAGTCCAAGTTTCAAAGAGACAAAGAGGACTATGAGGAAGGTCGTATTTTTACATATGCAAGAAAATATGACAAATTTATACAGAATAATCCTGAAAGCATGATGACCATGGGAAGCATGTCCTCCCTAGCTTCAAGCGTATCAACGGAGCCAGGTGCCAGTGGCAGAGAAGAGGAACAAAGAGGAGCAGGGACAAAAGTCCCTTTTTTAGACAAAATGAAACTGGCTCTCCAACAGAAAAATTGGGAAAAAACAATGGGACCCCAACAAACATATCAAAGAGGAAGAGGGAGAGGCCGCGTAAAAGCGCCACAAAACAAACCAGAAGAAGCAAGCGCAAATACAGCACAAAATATTGGCCCAAACCGCGTGGGAACCATGACAAGGAATATGCGGAAGAAATGGAATCATTAAATATGGATGACACCGATGACAATCAAGAACTACAGGTTATTAATCTATCCTCGAAAAATCTAAATGAGGTTGAATTGAAATTACTTAAACGTGGCATGAACTTTTGTCCAACTAGTGGAATAAATCTGGCGGAAACACGTGGGGATTTATATAAATATATCAGGAAGATTAAATTGGCAAAACTATTTGTGGACAAACCAGATATGGCCAATTGGAGAAGAATAATCCCACAACCGACCATGCAAATACCACTACAGGATGCAGAACACTTTGTGAATTTAATGGAATTAAGCCAAGACCCACAACAGAGTGGAGGAGAAGCACAAGCGTATTGTGTTCAACTTGGAGCTGGCATTTCCAAAATGAAACCCAAATCTAAATTTTATCCGCAACTCCCCCCAGGGAACAAAATAGACTTTTTCCACAATGTGTAGTGAAAGATCTTTACCAACTTAAAATCCCTCACCAAAAAGACAATCTCTCGAGGGAAGAGCATCAAGTTCTTAATAAATTACAGAAAGACAACACTATTGAGATCAAAATAGCCGACAAGGGCGGGAATGTAATTATCCAGGACAAAGAAACATACATGCGTGAGGCACATTCGCAGCTGCGCAATAAGGAATATTATGAGAAGTTGAAAACAAATCCTTTACCAAAGCAAAAAGAAGAATTAGACCGAAAATTGGACAGCTGGTTCAAAAAAACGTATTGGACAGTGTTGAATATAAATATCTCCAAACATCCCATCCCAAAATGGCAACCATATATTTCCTTCCCAAGATACACAAACACCCCACGAAACCACCAGAGAGGCCAATAATCTCGGCTAAAGGTGCATTGTTGGAACCTATTGCTAACTATCTGGATAGCTTCTTATTACCCTATGTAAAGGGTTTAACATCATATGTGAAAGATACGGGGGATCTGTTGAGAAGACTGGAAGATACCCCCTGGCAATCATCTTATAAACTTGTGGCAATGGATGTTATATCTTTGTACTCCAACATTCAGAATGAAATTGGCTTAGAAGCTTGTAAAACTTTTTTGATGGACAGAAATATCCAGTTTGCTGAGCACAATAATATGCTTCTCGAAATGATCTTGATGTGTTTGGAGCAAAATGTTTTTATGTTCGGAAATGAGATGTATTGACAATCAAAAGGCACAGCGATGGGCTTTTCTTGTAGGCCATCCTATGCCTGCCTAACAATGGGACACTGGGAAAGGACGTGGGCATGGAGATGTGAGAATGATGTGGCGGTATCGAAAACCATAGCTTGGTTGAGATACATAGACGACCTGCTACTGATTTGGGACGGAACAGAGGAAGAATTTGCAAGATATTTTGAAGTACTCAATAATTCCAATTTTGGTTTGAAATTTACGTATACAATAAGTGAATCAAAAGTGATCTTTTTGGATACAGAGATTTTTATTCAAGACAACACAATACAAACAACCTTACATCGTAAGAGCACTGCAACAAACGCAGTACTACACGCTCACATTTTTCATCAATCTAGTCTTATCCATAATATTCCATATGGGAAATTCTTAAGAATTAAAAGAATATGCTCAAAGGAAGAAGATTGGAACATTAGCAAAAGTTTGGCTTGTAAAAGATTTGAAAAACGTAAATACCATCCAGCCACAATCCAAACTACATTGAAACGATCCTCCAGCATCAAAAGAACAGATTTGCTGAAAGAAAAATCCAACCAAGAAAGTGATGATCAAAAAATCCGATTCATAACAACTCACTCCACAGCAAATTAATCTATTACAAAAATCTTAAGGAAAAATTGGCATATCTTGCACATGGATCCAAAAACAGCAGAAATTGTGGGAGATCATCCAAATATAACGTATCGAAGGGCTAAGAACTTAAAAGACAAATCAATTTTCAGTCATTTTCAGGATCAGAAGAAACCAGAGGCTTGGTATAAACTAGGGCTAGGCGTAGTGGGTGTAGTGGGGCTTCGCGGAGCTACGTGAAGTGGGCGAGAAACTACGCCCACCTCCGCACTCCGCGTAGCCCCACTACACACCTCAGGCCTCCCACCCTCCCGCCCTCACTGAATACTTTAATTTAAATGTAAGAAAGATTTAAAAGGCACTTACCTTGCCTGCCGCTGCCCTCTGTGTCTCTGGGGCTCCCTCTCTTCATCTCCACCGTTTTGGGTACTAATGCGCATGCGCGGCCGCCCGCGCATGCGCATTAGTACCCAAGACGGCAGTGATGAAGAGAGGGAGCCCCAGAGACGCGGCAGGCAAGGGAAGTGCCTTTTAATTCTTTCAAACATTTAAATTAAAGTATTTAGGGAGGGCGGGAGGGAGGCGGGTGGCGGCCAGCTACGCACCGTCTGCGGAGCGTGCGTAGTGCCGAATTCTACGCCTGCTATGCAAAATGCGTATAATCCGGCACTACGCACACTCCGTGCATGGAGCGTAGCTGCCCGCCCAGGCCTAGTATAAACCCAAAGGTTTCTACAAATGCTCTGGTTGCAAAGTTTGTTGTATCGCCAAAAATATCAAGGAAGTGACCATGGCAAATAACAAGACTTGGACAATTATCAACTGATCAACTGTAAAACGCAATTTGTTATCTATGTTTCAGAATGCCCGTGTTCATTGAAATATATTGGCAGCACCAAAAAGGAACTTAAGATACGCATTTTGGAACATGTACGTGCAACAATTAATAATGACAGAATTAACGCAATGGCCAAACATATGGAGAGAGAACATAAAGGAAATTGGAAAGAACTAAAATTTTATGGAATTGAAAGTGTTGGAATAAATCAACGAGGAGGGGATCGTGAAAAAATAATGAGACAGAAAGAATCAAAACATATAATGAGCTTTCGCACCCTTAATCCTCATGGGCACAACCTGGATGAAGAACTACATTGCCACTTTTGAACTCAAAACTAATGAACCGAACATGAACTATCTCTCTCAATAACTTTTAATAATTTTTCACCGGTTATATGAAATAATTCAGTGCACAAACTTGTTTTGTTTACTTAACTTTTCCTCCTATTTAGAGGCATAGGATAAATAATAGAAATATGAATAGTACAAGGGATGATGTGATATAAAATATTGAAATCTAATGGGTTGTAATCAGAAATGTAAGTAGGCGTGCCCACTGGAGGGTTTGATTCAAATTGAACAATAAGTTTGAATTATGACAATGACTCATTATCCCACTGGAGGGTATAAATTTATTTTGTGATTCCCATGTCATATTTAATGGTACAATGTTGAAAATACAAGTTAGCATCATGGTTCAAATAATTGGACAAAAACTACATGTCCCATAATTCCTGTGCCATTAACAGGAAGTGAAGTGTCGATATAGAGGATGTTTCTTTCTTTACATTTTGTAAAAAAATGTAGTGATGGTTTCCTGTGAGCAAGGTCTCCGTAGAGACAGAAACGCGTAAGGTGTTGCTGGCTTGCTGAGAAATGAAATAAACCCAAAACCGATTTACTAACATTGGTGTATGGCTGTAATTGCAGAAAATATCCGGGAGTGCATGGAGACTCAACTCTCTTAACGGGGAAACTGGATTTGATATATATACATATATATATATATATGTCCAGAAACAGCTTCCCTCGCGGAAAACAAGTGAGTCGCACACATGACTTCATTTAATGGCCGTTTAATTTAAAGGCGAACAGCGTGATTTCAGGACTTTACGACGCGTTTCGTTTCCCTTGGAAACTTTTTCAAGTGGTGTCCTTCACCTGACAGGCAGTCCGTTTAAGTGCCACAGTTCAATGTTTAATTTAGCTTGTTTACCTTTACTCCGAAGGCATTTATTTGTGGAGACTTTCCATTTTCAAGCTGCATTATGGAGCCTGTGGTCCTGACGGCTGTCTGCTGATTAGACCCTCCAGTGGGCGGTGAGTTGGTCTCGCTGTTCCATTAAAGCAATTTTTCCAAATATATATACATATTACCTACTGGCGATAGCCAGTAGGTATATATAGTTAGGATTTTTTTCCTATGGGATTTTTGAAAATTCTATGTCGAATAACTTTGGCGTTTGAGGACAGAATTGGCTGAAATTTTCAGGAAAATGGAACATTTTGTTTTTGAGCAGCCCCTGAAAATTTGGGGTGGTTTCGTCAAGGGGGGGCCGAGAAAAAAGGGGGGTCCCAAAACGTGTTTTTCCCATGCAATTTTCCATAGGGCGGTTGGCCTCACTTTTAGCCTGAACGGCTGAATGGATTTACACCAAACTTGGCAAAATTGTAGGGACTGGTAGCCCGATGTGCCTTTGCTATGTCTCAAGATATAGGCTCCAGTGGTTTTTACGAAAATTTACTTTGAAAAATATATATTGGGCTACATTGGGCTATATATATGTTGGAGCCCAAATGTAGCCCAATGTAGCCCAATGTAGCCCAAAGATGGCCACCAGAGACAAAAAAAACAAATGTAGCCCAAATATCAGCCAGATGTAGCCCAACTATAGCCCAATGACAGAATGTCCCAGAGTGTTCTAAAGAACAACTAGAGTGCTAACAGTCCTACTTATTACAAAGGTATGGCACACCTGAAGCCATCTTGATTGGAATAAAGTGGTTACTCTTAAAACATTTAATTTAAAAAGGAACAAAATGAGGGGGTTCATTTTGCCATAGAAAGTATGATTAGCGAATATATGACGAAATCCCGCATACCATCAGTCCGCAAAAAAAATCCCGCATGTACTATTAGGCCGCAAATTAAAATAACGAAAACTTTTAGAATGAATATGCCTTTAGCATACACTAAACAACTAAACTACCCTAAACCCTAAAACACTACCCCCAGCATGACCCTACACTACGCAAACACTACAACACTACCCAAAACCCTAAAACACTACACCCCAGCATGACCCTACACTACGCAAACACTACAACACTACCCTAAACCCTAAAACACTACCCCCAGCATGACCCTACACTACGCAAACACTACAACACAACCCTAAACCCTAAAACACTACCCCCAGCATGACCCTACACTACGCAAACACTACAACACAACCCTAAACCCTAAAACACTACCCCCAGCATGACCCTACACTACGCAAACACTACAACACTACCCTAAACCCTAAAACACTACCCCCAGCATGACCCTACACTACGCAAACACTACAACACTACCCGAAACCCTAAAACACTACACCCCAGCATGACCCTACACTACGCAAACACTACAACACTACCCTAAACTCTAAAACACTACCCCCAGCATGACCCTACACTACGAAAAACACTACAACTCTACCCAAAACCCTAAAACACTACACCCCAGCATGACCCTACACTACGCAAACACTGCAACACTACCCTAAACCCTAAAACACTACCCCCAGCATGTCCCTACACTACGCAAACACTACAACACTACCCTAAACCCTAAAACACTACCCCCAGCATGACCCTACACTACACAAACACTACAACACTACCCTAAACCCTAAAACACTACCCCCAGCATGACCCTACACTACGCAAACACTACAACACTACCCTAAACCCTAAAACACTACCCCCAGCATGACCCTACACTACGCAAACACTACAACACTACCCTAAACCCTAAAACACTACCCCCAGCATGACCCTACACTACGCAAACACTACAACACTACCCAAAACCCTAAAACACTACCCCCAGCATGACCCTACACTACGCAAACACTACAACACTACCCAAAACCCTAAAACACTACCCCCAGCATGACCCTTCACTACGCAAACACTACAACACTACCCAAAACCCTAAAACACTACCCCCAGCATGACCCTACACTACGCAAACACTACAACACTATCCTAAACCCTAAAACACTACGCCCAGCATGACCCTACACTACGCAAACACTACAACACTACCCTAAACCCTAAAACACTAGCCCCAGCATGACCCTACACTACGCAAACACTACAACACAACCCTAAACCCTAAAACACTACCCCCAGCATGACCCTACACTACGCAAACACTACAACACTACCCTAAACCCTAAAACACTACCCCCAGCATGACCCTACACTACGCAAACACTACAACACAACCCTGAACCCTAAAACACTACCCCCAGCATGACCCTTCACTAAACAACCACCACAACTCTACACTACACTAACACAACACTACACTACACAACACTACACTACACTACACAATCACTAACCCACGAAAAAATTAACACAAACCCACTTACCTCTCTCGTCATCGTGGTTTTCCCAACGCAAATGCATTTACCATACATGCCTTTAAAACGTAATTCTTTGTAAAGGCATGCGCGATAAATGCACATGTGTTTTGAAAAAATGCGGGATAATGGTATGCGAGGTCAATGACCTTGCGGGATAATGGTATGCGGACTGAAAGTCTGCGGGATAAAAAATGCGGGAAAATGGCTGCAAACCATGATTAGCAGCAGACTTCCCTGGTGAGCACTAGCTTTACTACAGTGATCTAATGAGCAACTAGAGTGCTAACATTCAGAATTTATGGCAAATGTGTGAAACATCTGAATGCCTTCTTGATAGAACCAAAGTAAACAAGCATTGAAAATGCAATAGATCTCGCCCTCGTTTAAGCTAAAGCCATTCTGTTTGTAATGAGGTGGCTTTTTAGCTTTGCTTTTATTAGTGTTTTTAAAACTTTCATGTAAATAACATGCATATGTACCCGAGAGCAGAGGACGGCCCGGGACCAGGGTTCGATTCCCGACGCGGCAGGTTTCTGGACCAGGGTCAGCGGACTCGATAATTCTCTCGCCTCGGTGCCCACTCTGATCAGCGATCACACTCGGCAACTCTGGGCATCAGCTTGCCTCATCTTCACTAACGGCCCCACCAGACCGCCGGGGATGCCTGGTCTCACCCTGGAGATACCCATTAAGGGACCATCTCTCAGGGAAGCCAGGAAGGGTTTCGCAGCGGTCGAAGCGCGGAGATACTCCTCCGGGAGTCGATCCTAGCGCTATATATAAACTTGCAATATAGATATGCAGATTATATATGTTTATATATGTATATTACCTACTGGCGATAGCCAGTGGGTATATGTAGTTAGGATTTTTTCTCTATGGGATTTCTGAAAATTCTATGTCTAATAACTTTGGCGTTTGTGGACGGAATTGGCTGAAATTTTCAGGAAAATGGCAAATTTTGTTTCTGAGCAGCCCCTGAAAATGTGGGGGGGTTTTGTAAAGGGGGGGGCCAAGAAACAAGGGGGGTCCCAAAACACGTTTTTCCCATTCATTTTTCCATAGGGCGGTTGGACTCACTTTTAGCTCGAACGGCTGAATAGATTTACATGAAACTTGGCAAAATTGTAGATATGGTTTGCCCGACGTGCCTTTGCTATGTCTCAATATATGTGCTCCAGTGGATTTTGAGAAATTAACGTTTAAAAAAATATATATATCTGTGACAGCGCTCCGGTTAGCGCCCCGGTTTGCGTACCTGACGCGTAACGGAACTTCGCGAAGCGAAGCTGATTGGCTCTCCGGTGTCTGTCAACATTCTAAACAGTCCGGAGCGGCCGCCATCTTGTCTCTCGGTACGATCGAGAGACAAGATGTGGTGAAAAACGAAGGGGGAAATGAAGGAAAGGGGGCAAGGTAGACCACTCCTGACCCCCTAGGATTGATGAGGGGGATATTAAAGTGCCCCGCGGGGCAAAAAAAAAAAAATTAATTTTTTTGCGATTTTACGCCGTAGAGGCGCGTCCCGGTACGCGAACCGGGCAGCTCACCGGACAGCTAACCGGGCAGCTAACCGGCAGCGTAGCTGTCAACATTGTAAATAGTCCGGAGCGGCCGCCATCTTGTCTCTCGGTAGGTTCGAGAGACAAGATGTGGTGAAAAAAGAAGGGGGAAATGAAGGCAAGGGGGCAAGGTAAACCCCTCCTGACCCCCTAGGATTGATGAGGGGGATATTAAAGTCCCCCGCGATTTTTCGCGGTAGAGGTGCTTCCCGGTACGCGAACCGGGCAGCTAACCGGCAGCGTAACGGGAGTCCGCCATCTTGTGTTTTTGGAGCGTCCGGTTCGCGTACCGGGTAGCGTCCCGGTAAGCGTAACAAGGGGAAAACCAAGAGAAACAGTAAAAAAAAAATTAAGGGAATAGATTTTCAGCAAACTTGACAAAATTGTAGGGACTGTTTGTTTGATGTGCCTTTGCAAGGCCTCAAGATATGTGCATGTGTGGATTTTGTCTAATTAAGGTTAAAAAAAAATATATATCTGTAAGCGTACTCCGGCACGCTTACGTTACGGGTTTTGTTTGCGCTGCAGAGCCGATACGTCACGGTTATGCGACGCGTCATGAGGCGTCTCACGTGGCTACGTGATACGTCACGTAATAAAGAATATATTTTACAGCTATAGATATTAGCTTTTAAAAAACCAATGAAATTCACCGAAAAAACCATAGGTTATAGACCATATATAGTTAGGAATTTGCATTTACAAAACCTTGAAAATTCACTGAAAAAACCATAGGTTAGAGACCATATATAGTTAGCTGGGCATTTTATTGACATAAAACCTATGAAATTCCATATATAGTTAGTTGCACTAACTATATATCGCGCACCCGCAATCCACTGCTGATGATGTCACATATTACATCATTCATGACATGGTCAGTGACATCACTGATGACATCACTGATGACATCTCACATGACATCACTGATGACATCATGACACACCAATACCAGTTACTACATACGCACTCACTGATTCCTACGTCTACACACACATTCACTCATTCACCCATACAATCACTCATACATACAGTCACTCATTATTACAACACTATCATATGCACTCATACACCTATGCAGACACTCACACACTGCCACTCATCCATGGAGTTACTCACACATCTAGTCAGTCCTGTAAAGAATCAATCACACTTCCATTTCCTCATCTATACAGTTAAACACAGAACACCATACTTCAGTGACATCACTGATGACATCACTGATGACATCTCAAATGACATCACTGATGACATCTCAAATGACATCACTGATGACATCATGACACACCAATACCAGTTACTACATACGCACTCACTGATTCCTACGTCTACACACACATTCACTCATTCACCCATACAATCACTCATACATACAGTCACTCATTATTACAAGACTATCATATGCACTCATACACCTAGTCAGTCCTGTGAAGAATCAATCACACTTCGATTTCCTCATCTATACAGTTAAACACAGAACACCATACTTTTCACACATATACTAACACATACTTACTCTCTTATACAATCACTGATACAAGTACACATTGATATGCACAGAGTCACACACCTCCCAGCCAGCCACACACACACTCAGTCTTCCATACATCCACTCATTCTTCAATATGTAAAACATATTTAAACTTTACAAAAACACACAGACACTAGATGATGTCATCAGTGATGTCATTTGAGATGTCATCAGTGATGTCATCAGTGATGTCACTGACCATGTCATGAATGATGTAATATGTGACATCATCAGCAGTGGATTGCGGGTGCGCGATATATAGTTAGTGCAACTAACTATATATGGAATTTCATAGGTTTTATGTCAATAAAATGCCCAGCTAACTATATATGGTCTCTAACCTATGGTTTTTTCAGTGAATTTTCAAGGTTTTGTAAATGCAAATTCCTAACTATATATGGTCTATAACCTATGGTTTTTTCGGTGAATATATATATATATATATATATATACATATATATATATATATATATATATATATATATATATATATATATATATATATATATATATATATATATATATATATATATATATATTTATATATATATATTTTATTGTTTTGTAAATACTATTTTCACTGAAATTTCTGTTTCCATGGCGCCTCCGCCTCCTTTGTTAACTGCACAGCTACTTGGTTTTGAACATGTTCTAACATACATATATTTGGATAGTGTAGGTGATTTTTACCATTAGGGGTTTGCTAGTGGACTGCTTTGACTAGTATTTCTGTATCTGGCTTTCATAAAATGGACGTCTTTAATGTGATTTCTTTGTTTATGCTGCCACCAGAAGTTGCATTGACATCGCCATCCGCAAACACCTAATGGTTTTCAACATACTTTAACCCATTCACTGCGGCGGCTATTCCGCCGCAGTGCTATCGGGGCGGGGCCGAAATGCGGAGGGCGCATGCTGGTGACGGAACCGCTCCGTCACCAGCGTCGGTTGCGCTGTGCTTATGACGGAGCGGTTCCATCATGGCCCTGCCCACTCAATAGAACGCTCAGCGCAGGCGCGGAATTCGCGCTGCCCAGGAGCGTCGGGCGGGCCATGACGGAACCGCTCCCTCATCAGCACAGCGCCACCGCAGCTGATGACGGAGCGGTTCCGTCATCAGCAGGGGAGGGGTTAAAATACACATATTTGGATAGTGTAGGAGATGTTTGCCTTTAGGGGTTTGCAAGAGGGCTACTTTAACTAGTATTTTTCTATGTGGTTTTCATAAAATGTAAAAAAAAAAATATTTTCTTTGTTCAACGCATCGCCACAAGTCGCAGTGACATT
>NW_028246571.1:0-66796 GCF_964263255.1 Lissotriton vulgaris
GGTCCTAACTATAACTACCTACTGGCGACTGCCAGTAGGTTATATATATATATATATATATATTCACTGAAAAAACCATAGGTTATAGACCATATATAGTTAGGAATTAGCATTTACAAAACCTTGAAAATTCACTGAAAAAACCATAGGTTATAGACCATATATAGTTAGGAATTCGAACCTTATTTTACTCACACAAAACTATTGAAATTCCATATATAGTTAGTTGCACTAACTATATATCGCGCACCCGCAATCCACTGCTGATGATGTCACATATTACATCATTCATGACATGGTCAGTGACATCAAAGATGACATCACTGATGACATCTCAAATGACATCACTGATGACATCTCAAATGACATCACTGATGACATCACTGATGACATCTCATTTGACATTACTGATCACATCACTGATGATATCATTCATGTGATAATACGATGAACCTCTTCAGACCCTAATATAACCTTAGATACAATCAATGTAAACAGACACTCACAGACTGTCACTCATCCATGGAGTTGCTCACACACCTAGTCAGTCATGCAAAGAATCAATCACACCTCCATTTCCTCAACTATACAGTTATACAAACTTTACTTATTGAAACATATACTAACACATATTTACTCTCTTATACAATCCCTGATACAAGTTCACAATGATCCATACAGCCACTCACACATTCACTGGCTCTTATGCACAGTTATTTATATATGTCAACTCTCACATGTACTGTGTTTTATATATGTACTTACTTTGACATGTAGCACTGAGATATCCATTCACTCACCAATACACTCATGCACACAGTCAACCGCCCATACAGCTGTTTCCACATGCACTTTTGAAACCATACATCTAGTGAATCAACTGCTCACACATCTATGCACAGAGTCATACACCTCACAGCCACCCACACACACACTCAGTCTCCCATACAAATACTTGGGCAACCAATCAATAACCCATATAGTTACTCATATAGCTACTTATCAACACATGCAACAGTTTACAGAACAACAGACATAATGATGCACAAATTAAGACAGTTTAGTCACTAACCCATGCACTCAGTGAGACACATTTAATCACTCACTCATACAGTCAGTCATGCACCTACTAAATCCTTCATCCAGACACTTATACATCCACTCATTCTTCAATATGTAAGACATATTTTAACTTTACAGAAACATACAGTCACTGGATGTTGTCATCAGTGATGTCATCAGTGATGTCATTTGAGATGTCATCAGTGATGTCATCAGTGATGTCACTGACCATGTCATGAATGATGTAATATGTGACATCATCAGCAGTGGATTGCGGGTGCGCGATATATAGTTAGTGCAACTAACTATATATGGAATTTCAATGGTTTTGTGTGAGTAAAATAAGGTTTTGTAAATGCGAATTCCTAACTATATATGGTCTATAACCTATGGTTTTTTCAGTGAATTTTCAAGGTTTTGTAAATGCTAATTCCTAACTATATATGGTCTATAACCTATGGTTTTTTCAGTGAATTTTCAAGGTTTTGTAAATGCTAATTCCTAACTATATATGGTCTATAACCTATGGTTTTTTCAGTGAATATATATATATACATACATATATAAACATATATCATCTGTATATCTATATAAATACAAACATAAATGCATGCATACATATACTTATATGCATACAGATGCATGTTATTTACATGAAAGTTGAAAAAACACTAATAAAAGCAAAGCTAAAAAGCCACCTCATTACAAACAGAATGGCTTTAACTTAAACGAGGGCGAGATCTATTGCATTTTCAATGCTTGTTTACTTTGGTTCCATCAAGAAGGCATTCAGATGTGTCACACATTTGCCATAAATTCTGAATGTTAGCACTCTAGTTGCACATTAGATCACTGTAGTAAAGCTACTGCTCACCAGGGACGTCTGCTGCTGGTATTCAAAGTGCATGTTTCAGTCTGCATGTCAGAATTTTTTTAATGAAATAGAAGGGGATTTGAGAAGTCACTCAAAATGATCCCTAATTTTTCTTTCTGAAGCACTAATCATACTTTCTATGGCAAAATTAACCCCCTCATGTTGTTCCTTTTTAAATTGAGTGTTTCAGACTTACCACTTCATTCCAATCAAGATGGCTTCTGGTGTGCCATACTTTTGTCATAAGTAAGACTGTTAGCGCTCTAGTTGTTCTTTAGAACACTCTGGGACATTCTGTCATTGGGCTATACTTGGGCTACATCTGGGTGATATTTGGGCTACATTTGGGCTCTTTTGTCTCTGGTGGCCATTTTGGGAGACTGCATGTCAGAATTTTTTTATGAAATAGTAGAGGATTTGAAAAGTCACTCAAAATGTGCCCTAATTTTTCTTTCTGCAGCACTAATAATACCTTCTATTGCATAATATACCCCCTCATTTTGTTCCTTTTTAAATTAAATGTTTTAAGAGTTACCACTTTATTCCCATCACGATGGCTCCAGGTGTGCTATACCTTTGTAATAAGTAGGACTGTTAGCGCTCTAGTTGTTCTTTAGAACACTCTAGGAGGCTGCAGTAGAACACAAAGGAATCAACTGACAGTCTCTGTCCTTGTTGGATGTACATGTTTTACTGAGAATGTCAGACTTCATTTTCACATGACTGAGAAAGATAATGTGAATTTACAGAAAGTATGCTTTCAGTTTAGCTTATAGATCCCCTTCCAAACCACTGTGGGAAAATCATGAGATATTAGTTTTCTTTCAAACAATATTCATGATATCACAGCAGAAGGTTTTTTCACATGGTAAAATCACCTTAGAACCCACCACAATTCCTAAAACGAGTATGGTACCATCAACAAATGATTTATAATGTAACTAAAGTCCTAAAACCCTCTATTAACTACAATGCTTTTTAATGAGGTGCTATCATGTATATTGGTCCCAAGATGGCTGCCAACACTTCTTGGATGAAGTGCTGACAGCCAATCAGATCAGATGTGTGGTTAGGCTCCGCCCAGATATATATCTTTTTTGAACCTAAATTACTCAAAATCCACTGGAGCACATATATTGAGACCTAGCAAAGGCACATCGGGCTAACAGTCCCTACAATTTTGCCAAGTTTCGTGCAAATCCATTCAGCCGTTCGAGCTAAAAGTGAGGCCAACCGCCCTATGGAAATTAACATTGGAAAAACACGTTTTGGGACCCCCCTTTTTTCTCGGCCCCCCCTTGATGAAACCCCCCCAAATTGTCAGGGGCTGCTCAGAAACAAAATGTTCAATTTTCCTAAAAATTTCAGCCAATTCCGTCCACAAACGCCAAAGTTATTAGACATAGAATTTTCAAAAATCCCATAGAGAAAAAATCCTAACTATATATACCTACTGGCGACCGCCAGTAGGTAATATATATATATATATATATATATATATTCACTGAAAAAACCATAGGTTTAACACCAGTTATAGTTACCTGGAAATTTTACTGTCATAAAACCAATGAAATTCCACGTTATAGTTAGTTGGACTCACTATAACTTGCGCGTGCAATGCACTGCTGATGACGTCACATATTACATCACTCATGACATGGTCAGTGACATCACTCATGACATCACTGATGACACCATCCAGTGAATATGTGTCTTTCTGAAAAATAAATATTAGTGAGTAATGTTTAAATATTTAAATATATATATTAGTGTTTCACTTTGTGTATAAGTGGCTACATGTGTTGGTAAGTAGCTACATGCGTATGTAAATGGGTTATTAGATGTTTCTCTTAGTATCAGTATGAGTGTCTATATGGTTTGGTGGGGGTATTACTTAGCACATATATGCATGAGTAATTGACTCTCTGTTTGTATGTGTTTTGAAGACAGCATATGTGCAGGACTGTATGGGTGGATGAGTGTGTATATGTGTTTGTTAGTGAGTGAATGACTGTCTCACTAGTGTCTTTATCAGTAACGACATATGTTTTAATCTAGTATATGTGAATATTGATGTATATAAGTGAGTATATGTGAGAGTAAGAGATTGAAAGAGTTCCTGTTTAAATAAGTATGTGTTTCTATAAGTGATTGTTTAAGAGAATAAATATGTGTAATTTTCAATAGAAGTAAGGTGGAAGTGTGTGTATAACTCTATATTCAAATAAATGGATGTTCAATAGTTTATTTGCACGTGTGAGTATGTCTGTGAGTAACTTTTCGATGATTGTCGGTGTGTAACAGGATGTATAGGTGTATCATTTCATATGATGAGTGAGTATATGTATGAGTGGATGTGTATATAGATGGTGGAATTACTTGTTGTAACTGATATGGGTATCTGCATTTTTTTTTAAATTTCAGTTTCTATTTTTGAATATGTGTTTGAAGGATTACATTACAGTGAAAGGAGGTCTGTCACTATGTCACAAGGATGGTGTCATCAGTGATGTCATGAGTGATGTCACTGACCATGTCATGAGTGATGTAATATGTGACGTCATCAGCAGTGCATTGCACGCGCAAGTTATAGTGAGTCCAACTAACTATAACGTGGAATTTCATTGGTTTTATGACAGTAAAATTTCCAGGTATCTATAACTGGTGTTAAACCTATGGTTTTTTCAGTGAATTTGATAGGTTTTTTAAATGCTAATTCCTAACTATAACTGGTGTGAAACCTATGGTTTTTTCAGTGAATTTCATAGGTTTTTTAAATGCTAATTCCTTTGTATATCGAGTTTCTAACCTTTTTTTTTTTTTACAATTTGCTGTTTTTTTTTAAGTATTCATTTTTTTTATATAATTTTTTTCTTTTGCGCTCTGGGTGCGCGCTCCGGGAAGCTTTCAGCTAAGCTCTCCGGTAAGCTTTTCGGTGAGCTCACCTGAAAGCGCACCCAGAGCGCTACTGTCGTTCGTGAAAAAAAATATGAATGAAAAGTTAATAATAATGCAAAACATTTCGTACCATACAAATAAAATTAGTTTTTTTTTATAAGGAAAATGATTATGCATTTCTGTAAAAGTTTGATGACGTCACTTCGGCGCGCAACGTAAGTGCCCTCGGAAGCGCCTACGTTCGCGCCGCGTAAACGCACGCAAAAGTGCCTACGATCGCGCCACGTTTGCGCCCCGGAAGCGCCTACGATCGCGCTGCGTAAACGCACCCGGAAGTGCTCCGGAGCGCGCAGCGTAAACGCGTCGGGTCATGTGACCCTAAAATAACACTTTTCATTGGTTGCTAACAGGTTTTTTTACAATGAATGAAATCCCCACCCATTTCCTTCACTTCTTCTTTCACTTTTGTGACTGAAAGACCTGTTTTTTGCACCTGGATCTTTTGTGAATTACCATGGCTGCCAGAGAATCCAGCAGTGAGGATGAACCTGAGTTCATCAATGAAGAGCCTCCTACCCCAAAGGTGAAGGAACATTTCATCTGGAAATTTTTTAAGTTTCCAGCAGACCAGAAGAAGGTGAATGCACCGAAAGTGGAGTGCAGGATCTGCAAACAGGTCCTGTCACGGGGTGACCCCCCAAAAAAGTACTCTTTTTGGAACTTTACCATGATCCGACATGTGGAGAGGAGGCACCCCCAGAATTTTGCCCGGGAAAGTGTCAGGGCTCTGGCACAAGAGGTTCCCAGAGATGGGGCCTCTACATCAACCGGAGGAGCAACTTCTTCTGGGAGAGAGCAATCGCAGGAGCAGGTGCCAAACATACAACCTACATTTAACCATGGAGTCGTCAGATGCAGATACTGCAATCAACTCCTCACCTATGGGGAGCAAAGTGTCCAGCTCATGGTTCGAGCATTGGAGAACCATCGCTGCCCTTCCCACCTCTAATTTTTTTGTTTTCTTTTTGCTCCTGTTAAGCAGTTTCCATTCCCTGTTTTTGTTCCTGTTCAGTTAAAAGAAGAAAACCAAAAGTTCTTTTCAGAACTACCTCCAATTCTCATCAAAGAGCTATATTCTTAAAAAAATGAAGAGTAAGTGAAATATAGTGCATTGATAATTGAAAGGAGAATGAGTAAGAAAGAACAGAAAGGTATGAGAGGTGAAAGGAAGTGAAGTAGGAGGAATGAAAGAAGGTGAGTGTTAGAAAAGAAAGTTATGAGAAGAAGAGTGAATATGGGGAATGTTGATATTCAATGAAAATGTTGAAAAAGAACAGGAGTGTTGAAGGATAAGAAAAGATGCATTGCTGGAGTTGAAGGTAGAAGGCTTCATTTATGAAGCCATGCGTCACTTTAACGCCACCAAAGCATCACTTTTTGTGACACAACATTCCAATAAAAAATGCACCTTATTTATTCATATTTACAAAGTGGCGTTTCTTGGTAAATACATCACTTTGTAAACCCCTGTGCCACATTATTCCTACCTCAGGTGTAATGTATGCAAAAGGGACGTATTGACGCAAGAAACGGTCGTAGAGGTGACACAGTGAATAAACTGGAGGCCTCATTTCTGAAAAGTGACGCATCGCTACGTGAAAACAGCGATGCGTCACTTTTCTGGACGCACTCCTTATGACATTCCAGATATGTCATATTTAATATATGACTAATCAATTTGCAAGGAGTTACAGATATGTCAGTATTTCTGACGTATCTGTAAACACAAAAGTAACGCATTGCTGGAGTGCGTCACAAAAGTGACGCAACTCCAGTAATGTGTCCTTTCACATGGAAAAAGCACCATGTGAAAGGTCTGCTGGAAGCAGGCGCAAGATTTTGACGCAACAGCATCCTAAAAGTGACGCAGTGAAATCTCAAAGATTTCACTGCGTCGTTATTACCAAGCTTTTTCGGGGGAACACCCCCTCTGCATGCATTATACCTGACGCTATTTTTAAAAAGTGACGCATCTAGGTACATGGGTCACTTTTTAAAACTCTGCGCCACATTATATCTGCGTCAGGTATAATGTATGCAGAGGGGGCAATCCCTCGCAAAAAGCTTGGTAATAACGACGTACTGAAATCTATGAGATTTCTCTGCGTCACTTTTAGGATGCTGTTGCGTCAAAATCTTGCGCCTGCCTCGCGTCACTTTCATGTTTACAGATATGCCAGAAATACTGACGTATCTGTAACTCCTTGCAACATGATTCGTCATACATTAAATATGACACATCTGGAATGTCATAAGGAATGCGCACAGAAAAGTGACGCATCGCACCAACAGTGTAAAAAAATGTGCCTCGTTGCACTATATTTAAAGGACGCAACAGCATCCTAAAAGTGACGCAGTGAAATCTCAAAGATTTCACTGCGTCGCTATTACAAAGCTTTTTGCGGGGGAACACCCCCTCTGCATGCATTATACCTCATGCAGATATAATGTGGCGCTTGATTTTAAAAAGTGACCCATCTACCTAGATACGTCACTTTTTAAATATAGCGCAACGAGGCGCATTTTTTTACACCACTGGTGCGATGCGTCACTTTTCTGTGCGCACTCCTTATGACATTCCAAGTAACGCATTGCTGGAGTGCGTCACAAAAGTGACGCAACTCCAGTAATGTGTCCTTTCACATGGAAAAAGCACCATGTGAAAGGTCTGCTGTGAAGCAGGCGCAAGATTTTGACGCAACAGCATCCTAAAAGTGACGCAGTGAAATCTCAAAGATTTCACTGCGTCGTTATTACCAAGCTTTTTGCGGGGCAACACCCCCTCTGCATGCATTATACCTGACGCTATTTTTAAAAAGTGACGCATCTAGGTACATGGGTCACTTTTTGAAACTCTGCGCCACATTATATCTGCGTCAGGTATAATGTATGCAGAGGGGGCAATCCCCCGCAAAAAGCTTGGTAATAACGACGTACTGAAATCTATGAGATTTCTCTGCGTCACTTTTAGGATGCTGTTGCGTCAAAATCTTGCGCCTGCCTCGCGTCACTTTCATGTTTACAGATATGTCAGAAATACTGACGTATCTGTAACTCCTTGCAACATGATTCGTCATACATTAAATATGACACATCTGGAATGTCATAAGGAGTGCGCACAGAAAAGTGACGCATCGCACCAGCAGTGTAAAAAAATGTGCCTCGTTGCACTATATTTAAAGGACGCAACAGCATCCTAAAAGTGACGCAGTGAAATCTCAAAGATTTCACTGCGTCGCTATTACAAAGCTTTTTGCGGGGGAACACCCCCTCTGCATGCATTATACCTCACGCAGATATAATGTGGCGCTTGATTTTAAAAAGTGACCCATCTACCTAGATACGTCACTTTTTAAATATAACGCAACGAGGCGCATTTTTTTACACCACTGGTGCGATGCGTCACTTTTCTGTGCGCACTCCTTATGACATTCCAAGTAACGCATTGCTGGAGTGCGTCACAAAAGTGACGCAACTCCAGTAATGTGTCCTTTCACATGGAAAAAGCACCATGTGAAAGGTCTTGCGTCAGTCTAACACCTGCTGTAAAGCAGGCGCAAGATTTTGACGCAACAGCATCCTAAAAGTGACGCAGTGAAATCTCAAAGATTTCACTGCGTCGCTATTACAAAGCTTTTTGCGGGGGAACACCCCCTCTGCATGCATTATACCTGACGCTATTTTTAAAAAGTGACGCATCTAGGTACATGGGTCACTTTTTAAAACTCTGCACCACATTATATCTGCGTCAGGTATAATGTATGTAGAGGGGGCATTCCCCCGCAAAAAGCTTGGTAATAACGACGTACTGAAATCTATGAGATTTCTCTGCGTCACTTTTAGGATGCTGTTGCGTCAAAATCTTGCGCCTGCCTCGCGTCACTTTTATGTTTACAGATATGTCAGAAATACTGACGTATCTGTAACTCCTTGCAACATGATTAGTCATACATTAAATATGACACATCTGGAATGTCATAAGGAGTGTGCACAGAAAAGTGACGCATCGCACCAGCAGTGTAAAAAAATGTGCCTCGTTGCACTATATTTAAAAAGTGACGCATCTAGATAGATGCGTCACTTTTTAAATATTGCGTAACAATGCGCATTTTTTTACACCGCTGGTGCGTCACAAAAATTGACGCACAGGCGGCGCAAAACTGGCAGCGCAAGGCCTTCATAAATATGGTCCTGGATTTTCCCAGTGCTTCGCTTCCCGGTGCGCGTACCATGCGCTTCCCCCGCGCAAAACGGAAAAAAAAAATAAAAAATGTAATGCCCCGCAGGACCCTATTTTAGCCCCCACATCAAACCTAGGGGGTCAGAGGGGGTCTACTCTTCCCCCTTATGGTCATTTGCCCCTTTTTTTTTCAAACCCCTTGTGTCTCGATTTTACCGAGACACAAGATGGCGGCCGCTCCAGACTGTTTAGAATGTTTACAGACACCCAAGAGCCAATCAGCTTTCTGCGCACAAGTCGCGTGTCGCGCCAGGAGCGCACTCCGGTGCGCGCACCGGAGAGCGCCTATAGATATATATATTTTTTTGAACCTAAATTAGTCAAAATCCACTGCAGCACACATCTTGAGACATAGCAAAGGCACATCGGGCTACCAGTCCCTTCAATTTTGCCAAGTTTGCTGGAAATCCATTCAGCCGTTCGGGCTAAAAGTGAAATCGACCGCCATATGGAAATTAACATGGGGAAAACGCGTTTTGGGACCCCCCTTTTATCTCGGCCCCCGCTTGATGTATCCCCCCCAAACTTTCAAGGAAGGACCGGAGCTCAACGAGGCCATTTTCAGGAAATTTTCAGGCAGATTCGTCAACCGGTGCCAAAGTAATTCCAAATAGAATTTTGAGATTTAACATTGAAAAAAATCCTAACTATAACTACCTACTGGCGACCGCCAGTAGGTAATATATATATATATATATATATATATATATATATTACCTACTGGCGGTCGCCAGTAGGTATATATAGTTAGGATTTTTTCCCTATGGGATTTCTGAAAATTCTATGTCTAATAACTTTGGCGTTTGTGGACGGAATCGGCTGAAATTTTCAGGAAAATGGCACATTTTGTTTCTGAGCAGCTCCTGGAAATTTGGGGGGGTTTCGTCAAGGGGGGGCTGAGAAAAAAGGGGGGTCCCAAAACGCGTTTTTAACATTGAGTTTTCCATAGGGCGGTTGGACTCACTTTTAGCTCGAACGGCTGAATGGATTTGCACGAAACTTGGCAAAATTGTAGGGACTGTTAGCCCGATGTGCCTTTGCTAGGTCTCAATATATGTGCTTCAGTGGATTTTGAGAAATTAACGTTTAAATCAAGATATATATCTGTAACAGCGCTCCGGGCAGCGATCCGGTTCGCGTACTTTTCGCTTATCGGAACTTTGCGAAGCGAAGCTGATTGGCTCTCCGGTGTCTGTCAACATTCTAAACAGTCCGGTGCGGCCGCCATCTTGTCTCTCGGTAGGATCGAGAGACAAGAGGAGGCCAAAACAAAGGAGGAAATGAAGGAAAGGGGGCAAGGTAGACCCCTTCTGACCCCCTAGGATTGATGAGGGGATATTATAGAGCCACGCTGGGCCCAAAAAAAAAAAAAAAATATATATGTTTTTCTCGCCGTAGAGACGCGTCTTAGTACGCGAACCGGGCAGCTAACCGGGAAGCTAACCGGCAGTGTAACGGGAGTCTGACGAGTAGCTGATTGGCTGTCAACATTGTAAACAGTTCGGAGCGGCCGCCATCTTGTCTCTCGGTAGGATCGAGAGACAAGAGGAGGCCAAAACAAAGGGGGAAATGAAGGAAAGGGGCAAGGTAGACCCCTTCTGACCCCCTAGGATTGATGAGGGGATTTTATAGAGCCACGCTGGGCCCAAAAAAAAAAATTCCGATTTTTTTCGCCGTAGAGACGCGTCTTGGTACGCGAACCGGGCAGCTAACCGGCAGTGTAACGGGAGTCTGAGGAGAAGCTGATTGGCTGTTATCATTGTAAACAGTCTGGAGCAGCCGCCATCTTGTCTCTCTGTGGGATCGAGAGATAAGAGGTGGAAAAAAGGTGTAAATGAATGAAAGGGGTAAGGCAGACCCCTCCTGAACCCCTAGGATTGATGAGGGGGCTATTAAAGTTCCCTGGGGGGTGAAAAAAAAAATGCGATTTTTCGCGGTAAAGGTGCTTCCTGATACGTTAACCGGGCAGCTAACCGGCAGCGTAACGGGAGTCCGACATATTGTGTTTTTTGAACGTTTGTGATATGTGCACGTGTGGATTTTGTCTAATTAAGGTTAAAAAAATATATATATATCTTTAAGCGTGTTTTGGCGCGCTTACGTTTTGGGTTTGGTATGCGCTGCAGAGACGATACGTCACGGTTATGCGATGCATCATGAGGCGTCTCACGGGCTACGTGATACGTCACTTAATAAAGAATATATTTTACAGCTATAGATATTAGCTTTTAAAAAACCAATGAAATTCACAGAAAAAACCATAGGTTATAGACCATATATAGTTAGGAATTTGCATTTACAAAACCTTGAAAATTCACTGAAAAAACCATAGGTTATAGACCATATATAGTTAGGGATTAGCATTTAAAAAACCTTATTTTATTTGCACAAAACCATTGAAATTCCATATATAGTTAGTTGCACTAACTATATATCGCGGACCCGCAATCCACTGCTAATGATGTCACATATTACATCATTCATGACATGGTCAGTGACATCACTGATGACATCACTGATGACATCTCAAATGACATCACTGATGACATCACTGATGACATCTCAAATGACATCACTGATGACATCACTGACATCTCATTTGCCATTACTGATTACATCACTGATGATATCATTTATGTGATAATACATCTTCAGACTCTAATATAACCTTAGATACACTCAGTGTAAACAGGCACTCACAGACTGTCACACATCCATGGAGTTACTCACACACCTAGTCAGTCATGCAAAGAATCAATCACACCTCCATTTCCTCAACTATACAGTTATACACACCTTACTTATTCAAACATATACTAACACATATTTACTCTCTTATACAATACTTGATACAAGTTCACAATGATTCATACAGCCACTCTCACATTCACTGGCTCCTATGTTCAGTTATTTATATATGTCAACTCTCACATGGAGTGTGTTTTACATATGTACTTACTTTGACATGTAGAACTGAGATATCCATTCACTCACCAATATACTCATGCACACAGTCAACTGTCCATACAGCTGTTTCTACATGCACTTTTGAAGCCATACACCTAGGGAATCAACTGCTCACACATCTATGCACAGAGTTATACACCTCCCAGCCACCCACACACATACTCAGTCTCCCATACAAATACTTGGGCAACCATTCAATAACCCATATAGTTACTGATATAGCTACTGATTTAAACATGCAGCAGTTTACAGAAGAACATAAATAATGATTGCCAAATTAAGACACTTTAATCACTAACCCATGCACTCAGTGAGACACATTTAATCATTCTCTCATACAGTCAGTCATGCACCTACTAAATCCTTCATCCAGACACTTATACATCCACTCATTCTTCAATATGTAAGACATATTTTAACTTTACAGAAACATACAGTCACTGGGTGTTGTCATCAGTGATGTCATTTGAGATGTCATCAGTGATGTCATCAGTGATGTCACTGACCATGTCATGAATGATGTAATATGTGACATCATTAGCAGTGGATTGCGGGTCCGCGATATATAGTTAGTGCAACTAACTATATATGGAATTTCAATGGTTTTGTGCAAATAAAATAAGGTTTTTTAAATGCTAATCCCTAACTATATATGGTCTATAACCTATGGTTTTTTCAGTGAATTTTCAAGGTTTTGTAAATGCAAATTCCTAACTATATATGGTCTATAACCTATGGTTTTTTCTGTGAATATATATATATATATATATATATATATATATATATATATATTACCTACTGGCGGTCGCCAGTAGGTATATATAGTTAGGATTTTTTCCCTATGGGATTTCTGAAAATTCTATGCCTAATAACTTTTGCGTTTGTGGACGGAATTGGCTGAAATTTTCAGGAAAATGGCACATTTTGTTTCTGAGCAGCCCTTGAAAATTTGGGGGGGTTTTGTGGAGGGGGGGCCGAGAAAAAAGGGGGGTCCCAAAACGCCTTTTTCCCATGTTAATTTCCATAGGGCGGTTGGACTCACTTTTAGCCCGAACGGCTGAATGGATTTTCACGAAAATTGGCAAAATTGTAGGGACTGTTAGCCCGATGTGCCTTTGCTAGGTCTCAATATATGTGCTTCAGTGGATTTTGAGAAATTAACGTTTAAATCAAGATATATATCTGTAACAGCGCTCCGGGCAGCGATCCGGTTAGCGAACCTTTCGCGTATCGGAACTTTGCGATGCGAAGCTGATTGGCCCTCCGGTGTCTGTCAACATTCTAAACAGTCCGGAGCGGCCGCCATCTTGTCTCTCGGTAGGATCGAGAGACAAGAGGAGGCCAAAACAAAGGGGGAAATTACCATAAGGGGGCATAGTAGATCCTCGTTGACCCCCTAGGTTTTATGTGGAGGTTTTAAAAGGGCCTAGGAGGGTCCAAAAAAAAAAAAAAAAATTTTTTTTTTGCGTGGTAAGCGCCAAGTTCGCGAACCGGAAAGCGTTCTGGGCAGCGAACTTTATGGATAAAAGAATGAAAGACTTTTCTAATACTGTATGTTAATTGTTTGTTGTTTTTCTTGTTTTTTTTTGTTTTCTTTTTTTTAAAGTGTTTTTTTTATTTTGATTCTTTTTCATAATTTATTAAACTTTCTAACATTTCAGTGTCTGAAATGTCATTATTTTCTTGAAATATTGTTTGCAATCTGTGAGGTTGCAAAATGTCCTCATTTGCAAGGAGGACATCTACTGCTTGGACACATTGCAGCAGTTCATTATCCAAGCTTTCATCCATAAATTCCATGTCAATTTGTTCAATTAATTCCTGGCTGCTCTCTTGCAGGTCCATCTCAAAAGAAACTTGCTGCTCGCCTTCCATTTTGCCTGAAATTTGGATTAAAAAAATATATATTAGTAGAGATAGGACACTGTTGGGATTAATTTTAGATAGGCAGTTTTTATCAGTGAATTTATCTTTTGGCAGTGTATAGTATGAGAGTGGAAATAGGACTATAAAAAAGTGTATGTGATTTAACCAAGACAAGCCTTACTCCATTCATAACTATAACAGAGAAGTCTATCTAAATACATTACTACTACAGAGGGATAGTGTATATCTAGCAGAAAAAGTCTACTATATTAAGTTATAGTGCACAATATATTAAATTATAACTTACCTTCACAAAGAAGTTGAAGTTTTTTGAAGCTATTGAAATAGGAGGTACAACAAGAAGTAGTAGTCAAAATGGCTGTGTTTCCTTCTCTCCCTTTATATATATACAGGTATATAACCAATCAAATGTCAGGTAATAAAAGTAGAAAATGAAAGTAACATTTTCATTGGTTGTCAATTCCAACAATTCAGATGTGTTTTGTGAAGTAATTTACCTCACGGTACTTGGAGAGGTCTACAGGCTAAATGGCTAAATGAAATTTCAATGAAATTTGTGAGAATGGAAGGGATTGTTATGTAGTATGAGCTAATCTATATTTGGTGAGAGTGTCTCTAGTCGTTTTTCTGTAAATTACTTTCCCACCTTTTTTTAGGACCGCTTTCCGGAAAGCGGCCCGGTTAGCGAACCTTAAGCGTCACGGGAGTCCACCATTTTGTGTTTCGGTCGCATTAAGATACAAGATGGAGGGCAAATAATGTTTAGAATGGGTAGAAGGGGTCATGGTAGACTTATCTTGACCCCCTAGGTTTTCTGAGCGTGGCTGAGGAGGCTTATATGTGCGGAAAAAAAACATTTTTTAAAAAAATCCACGAGGTTAGCTTTCGGTTAGCGAACCGGGTAGCGCTCCGGGGAGCGAATTTTGTGGAAAATTAGTGAAAAAAGTTAGAGAAAAATAATAATTGTGAGTGATCAGATGTAGGGTAGCTCTGAGAAGAGCTTTTGGGTTTATGGTACATTTAGGTACTTATAAGTAGGTACCAATGCACAGTCTTAAATTCAGAATGAAAATTCTGTTGCCCTCATCTGAGAAGTGAACTCCATCTCCTCTGTAGATATCTTGCATGTAGTAACGCAAGTTATTGTTGTACAGAGAGCCCATTCCATGGTCTCTCATGTAAGCTGAAACAGATTTGTTTACATGCTTCCTCGCTTTCTCAATTTGTGGACAAAATTGGTTGGACCACCTCCATTTCTGTCTTTGGCATATATTGGAATATACCAAGGCAGTTTGAGGAAAAAGTGCCATTAATTGCTCAAAGGTGTCCTTTAAAAGCATTTCCAGACCTACCCCTGTCAAAGTGCCCAAATCATTACCTCCACAGTGCACTATTAACAGGTCAGGTTTTGGCAAATGCATAAAGGTTTTCACCAATGGTATCAATTGGTGACATTTTAATCCTCTTTGGCCCAACCACTTAATTTCCACATCTTGTAAATTGAGGTTAGGTAAATTTCTGTTCTCAGCATACCTTTGAGCCCAGTGGATGTAACTATGTCCAACAATCCAGACCTTAAACATGGTGGGAGAAGGTTGTTCTGCAGTCAGATGAAGTGTGGTAATGAAAGGGCAGTTGAAACAGTAGGAGTTTCTAAAGAAAAAAAACTGTGGATTTACAATGCTAATGATTCATTAGCAGTGATTGGTGCATTTCCATTTCTGAAAACAGAAAGTTAGGGTGCATGGATGTGTTCTTTGAAACATGTAATTTGAATGGTCAAGGAAGAAACATTTAATGAAAGATTGCTCTGGATACGCAGGTGCACTGAGAGTTCAGAGTTCAATTGAAACATTGTTGTGTGAATTTGCAAACATGAGAGGTCTTCCAGGAGGTGGTTGCTATGGAAACAAGGCAGAGAGGGCAGAGGGGGGAAGGGTTTTGATTTGAAAAAAGTGAGGGAAGAGGTATGATTGGCTAATATGAGAGATATGTGAAATGAATATCTGTATTTCTGTGCTTTCAATAGCTGCAGCCTTTGGAGTGCATCCTTTTTCTTCTGCTGAAGACAATTTGGTGTATTTCTGAGACTGTTTTCAAAACTCAAAAAATATTTGCTAAGGTGAGAAAAGATTTATTTAATTTAGATAGAGAATAGTATGATTTAAGGAGAAAATGATGAAGAAAGCTGTGTTTTTAAAATGTGGTTTTGTCTCTAGTGATATACTAATAGAATTAGTTTCATAGAGAAATTGTAATTGCATATTTGGTGTAACATTCTGGCATGCAGTAACACAAGTTATTGTGGTACATGGAGCCCATTCCATGGTCTGTTATGTAAGCTGAAACAGATATGTTGTTTTTAAAAACGATTTAAGAAATCAATTACATTTCTGGATATGTACTGCTAGAGCTTCATAGGTTGTTTTGAGCCATATTTATAAGGTATTTGAGTGTCTAAGATGTTATGTTTTCCTTTTAAAATGTAAAGTGTTCCTCATGGGGCAAGTGTCTTGTAAATACGCTCCCACTTGTGCTTGGCAAATTTAGATTTTGATTATGGGAGTTACCTAGCCATGTTAATAGTGTCCCAAAAATGGTGCTAGGGCATTCCAGAAAACACTTTCATGTGTCTCAAGGACATTTTTAGTCATTTCTTCATGAATGCAGGTATACAATTGATTTATATGCTGTGTTTAAAAACGAATTTTGAAATCAATTAAATTTCAGGATATGTACTGTTAGAGCTTCATAGGTTGTTTGGGGTCATATTTAGAAGGCATTTTAGTGTCTTTGATGTTATTTTTCCCTTTTTAAATGGAAAGCGTTCCTCATGGGGCCCTGAGCAGTTCTTAGCCATGTTATTTAATAGGAAGTGGATAACATGGCTAAGAGCATTTGCTGGAAAATGCATGAATATTGCTGACTTTTCTGCGATGTTATGTTTACCTTTTTAAATGGAAAGTGTTCCTCTTGGGGCAAGTGTCTTGTAAATACGCTCCCACTTGCGCTTGGCAAATTTAGATTTTGATTATGGGAGTTACCTAGCCATGATTTGGCCAAGTGGAAACATGTGGTAGAATGTGAGAAGTCTTTTCTGGTATGTAACATATTTTTCGAATCGTTGGAGGTTTCTTTCAGAAAGTGGCGGGCTGACAATATTTATAGCACAACACAGTGGACGCTGTTCATAGGACATCCTTCGACGTCATTGAAAGTAAGTTAATTTTAAGGAGTTTTGAATTCAGATTTCTTATGTTGAATGGGTTTTTTAAACACAATTATTTTGATTGTGTTTTTTTTTCCCCGCTGTTACATGATGAATACCTTCAAGTCACTGATTTAAGTGAAATTTGATACATTCTGAGAACAGCAAAAATAAACCATTTAACATGTATAATTAATGTTCTGCTTTTTGTACTTATGATATACATTTAGAAATGTGAGGTAGATATGGAGAAACTGAGTCTTCTGTAAGTGTCAATGTTAATGCTTACAGAGCTGTACTTCTGGGTACTGTTTTTTTTAAAAAAAAAATGAATAGGCCTCACCTCAAAGAAAGCTCTTGAAAGCACACATCTTATTTGCATCCTGAAACAATCATTTAAAATGTTAGACTCAATTTTATGATGGCTTTACATCTTTTTTGCGCTGCTATTGCATCACTATTGTGAGACATTAGCAGTGCAAAAGAAGCACCATGTTCCAAAATAGGCCTCAGTTCATCAACATCAAGATACAGTTTGTTTAAAATATATATGTTTAGGATTGTGTAGGGGACGTAGAGAAGCAGAGGCTTCTGTAAATGTCAAAGTTGTTGAAAAACTGTTTGTTCTTGAACCTTTTCCCTTGTCTTTTCTAATTTTTAAATACATGTTTTAATATTTTTGGAAATGTTTGTTCTCTCTTTTACAGATTGAAAGTATGAAAAAATATTTTAAAAAGGTAACAAGAATTATAAGGTAAATGTTTTCTACTCTTTTTACCCGCAATGCACTGCTGATGATGTCACTGACACTATCTCTCATTTACTCTCTATAGCTGTCTTTCTTTTTAGATTATTCTCTGTTTACTTCCCTTATACTAACTCTTCTTTTTTTTAAAAAAATATTTTTTTAGTTCGCTTACAGTTCGCGAACCGGTCAGCGAACTTGAAGCGAACCAAAAGAAATAGAGCTTGCCAGAGTGATAAACATTCTAGCAATTTTATTTGAAAGGGGAGGTAGTTCTGAAAAGAACTTTTTTTTTTTGTTTTTGTTGTTTTATATATATATTTTTTTTTTCTGAACATTTTTTGATTTTTTTGTATTTTTAGAACAGTTTATGTTTTTTTTGTGTTTTTTATGGAGGGGAAACAACAAAAAAACAGGCATTGAAAACGGCTCAACAGGAGCAAAAAAAAATTACTGCTTGGGTGCATTAGGGCACTTATGGTTTTCGAACACCATATTAATCAAGTTGACGCTCATGTTCCCATACGACAGCATTGCACCACAATATATACACGTAAACCTCATATGCTTAAAATTTGGCTGAATGTTTGGCACAGTTTCCTGTGCCTCTCTTCCAGTCAAAGACATTGTTGAGGTAGATCTGGCCACAGGAGTTGTCGGGGGATTGTCTTGTAGGTCCCTTAACTCAGCCCGGCTGTAGTTTAAGGGATGCCACCTGGTCATATGTCGATGCATAGTATAGTTGCCCATACTATATTTCTTCTCTGTGCCTCTAGACAATCTGTAATCACAGATGAGGCAGGTGGCATATTTCGCATTCACCTTCTTCTCCCCTGGAGGGATGGAAAAAAACTGCCAGATGAAACTTGTTTTTCTCTTAGAGACACGGGGCAACTCCGGGATAAATTGTGATTGATCTCTTTCCTCTTCTTCTTCTTCCTCCTCTTCCTCCTCTCTGTTGGAGGTAAATTGACTTGGTGGTCCTCTCTTCTTATGAGGAGGTGGAGGTGGAGGTGGGGGTGCACCAGCTGCAGCAAGTATGGAAGCCATTGCAGAACTCTAGGAAAATGGTCTTTCTCTCACCAAGATGAAAGTCAGAGTGATGAAAGAAGGAGGGGTTTACATGATTTGGGAAAAGCAAAAGTTCTGAACCAATGAAAAGTGTTATTTTTAGGTCACATGACCTAGTCATACATCATTTGGAAACCAAAAGTGAAATGAACCAATGAAAAGTTTGATAAACAAGTCACATGACCTGTTCCGCTTACGTTACGCGGTGCGCGCCGCGTCTCGGATCGCTTCCGGTTCGCGGTCCGGAGCACTTCCGGGAGCGCTAACGCAGCGCGTCATTAGACGCATTACGCGACAACGTGATACGTCGCGCTTCCGCGACGCATCACAGTTCCGCTAACGTAACGTTGACCGGTTCGCGGACTAGGTCGCGGCATCAAGATGAGCTAACGGAAAGCTTCCCGGTTCGCGAACTAGAAGCGAAGAAAAAAAATATTAAAAAATTTTTTATTAATAAACATCTAAAATATATTTTAAGATTTAAAGAAGAATACATTTTACAGCTACAGATGTTAGCTTTTAAAAAACCAATGAAATTCACAGAAAAAACCATAGGTTATAGACCATATATAGTTAGGAATTTGCATTTACAAAACCTTGAAAATTCACTGAAAAAACCATAGGTTATAGAACATATATAGTTAGGGATTTGCATTTACAAAACCTTATTTTACTCGCATAAAACCATTGAAATTCCATATATAGTTAGTTGCGCTAACTATATATCGCGCACCCGCAATCCACTGCTGATGATGTCACATATTACATCATTCATGACATGGTCAGTGACATCACTGATGACATCACTGATGACAACATCCAGTGACTGTATGTTTCTGTAAAGTTAAAATATGTCTTACATATTGAAGAATGAGTGGATGTATAAATGTCTGGATGAAGGATTTAGTAGGTGCATGACTGATTGTATGAGGGAGTGATTAAATGTGTCTCACTGAGTGCATGGGTTAGTGATTAAACTGTATTAATTTGTGCATCATTATATCTGTTGTTCTGTAAACTGCTGCATGTGTTGATCAGTAGCTATATGAGTAACTATATGGGTTATTGATTGGTTGCCCAAGTATTTGTATGGGAGACTGAGTATGTGTGTGAGTGGCTGGGAGGTGTGTGACTCTGTGCATAGATGTGTGAACAGCTGATTCACTAGATTTATGGGTTCAAAACTGCATGTGGAAACAGCTGTATGGGTGGTTGACTGTGTGCATGAGTGTATTGGTGAGTGATTGGATATCTCAATGCTACATGTCAAAGTAAGTACATATGTAAAACACAGTACATGCGAGAGTTGACATATATAAATTACTGTGTTTAAGAGCCAGTGAATGTGTGAGTGGCTGCATGGATCATTGAAAACTTGTATCAGTGATTGTATAAGAGAGTAAATATGTGTTAGAATATGTTTCAATAAGTAAGGTGTGTATAACTGTATAGTTGAGGAAATGGAGGTGTGATTGATTCTTTGCATGACTGTCTAGGTGTATGAGTAACTCCATGGATGAGTGACAATCTGTGAGTGTCTGTTTTCACTGAGTGTATCTAAGGTTATATCAGAGTCTGTAGAGGTTCATCGTATTGAAGGACTGGGTTCTTTAAGACCCAGCGGTGCCAGGGCACAACACCTGAAACCTTCGTGGGTAACCTGCTCCGGCGTACGAATCACAGAGACACGGGACACTTCCTTCGACGTCAAAGATTCAAGGTTTATTTGCTGCAGGGAACACAGAGATCACGACAAGTACACAGCGTGCAACTTGGGGAGACTGCTTCAAATTGGTTCTGTGGACCGCTCCTTTTATACAGTTTTTACCCATAGGATAACATTGAACACAAAAGTTTACAACCCGGTTCCCACCATTATCCCCCAGAGGGGTCACTTTGGTCACTTTGAAACACATGAGGTCCGGAACATAAGTGCGGAAACATTTGGCGGTTCCCAACTGTAAAAACCATCTTCCCACCATTAGCAAATTCCAATCAGCAGTAAAACAGATCGAAATAGGAACAAGGACAGGTGTAGAGGAAGACGGAGACAGTGGGGAGATCGGAAAGGGTGTCAAAGGGGAGGTAACGGGAAACACGAGATACAGGCATCAAAGGGACGTGCCTAATGAGATGCACGGCTGAGACAATAAGTCCGTGCAGCAAGATGAGCCTCGAGCGGCGCCATCTGCCTTACAGTAACAACCCCCTCATCATAAAGACACTCACAAAGAACATGTGTCTTCCGCAAATATCTTGGGAGTCCCAGGGTCGCGAAGCGGACAACGTCCGTTCGCTGGCTACTTGAGGGCAAGAGACAAAATGGATGCCGTATCTAAGATGGAACCCGTGGGTACAGATGAAAAACCCACATAACAAACGAACGGTTTAAGTTAGCACAGCGAAACTGCGCGCACTTACTAAACTCGTCATTTGCGGTTCATAGATACCAGACTCGACCATATTCGTGCAAGTCGAAAACACCACTTACAATTGTCACGGAACCTCAGACGCTCCTTTTGCCCTCATGTAGGCAAGCACTAGTCAGAATCATATTCGATATTCATCAGACCATCGAGGTGTTGCTGTAGCATAGCTCTGTCCAACCGAGTCCCCTTGGTAACAGATGGTTGTCTCATACACGTTGTAGCACAGAGGCCACATAAGGCAGGACCACACTGCACACAAAGGCAACACGTGAACAGGAACACTACAACGACTCCGATGATCATCAGAATTTTCCAACCCCAAGTCGACATCAGGCCCCAAAACCATCCAAGTAGCGTCCAATCCCCTACATCCACGTGTATGGATTCGGAGATCTTATGCAACCTCGAGATGGCTTGATAGACAGTAGGAGCATTATCTGGAATGAAAATGCAGCAGCTCGAATGGATCACCTTACATACCCCACCTCGATCTGCTAAGATGACATCTAAAACCATATGGTTTTGTAACGTCATAAGTCTCTCCGCCTGAAGTTCTGTGGTGATATTACCAAGGGCACTGGCAGTAATATTAGCTGTTGATTCTACCACCCGAGTCAACTGTCTCAGGTTCCTACTATTGACCATAGGTCCCCAAAACGGGAGGAAACCCTTGAAAAAGTCTCCTGCCTCTTGACCGGCAGTATCCTCTTCGCTAATTACGCCTCGTACAACTCTAGTCTTATGATAATCGGCATCTACAGTAAACGTCGGAGGCAACAGATTTGCAATGAAACATGAGCCCATGAAGTCAGCGGGCAACCATGTGTATGCACGATCATAACAGATAAAGTATGTACCCTTGGCAGCCAGAAACACAGGGGACGAGGACATCGGCAGAATGTAATTTTCAGTGCAAGCACTTGCTCCAAGTCGGGCTTGCGATCTTCGGCCACGACCCATAAGACAAAAATTACCAGTGTGGGGTACGACCCATATCGGAGGCGAGCTTTTAAGCTGCTTTTCGCTAGTGAACACACTATATTCACCTCTACTTAGGACTCTATAGGCTTGTACCTCTTCTTCGGGAATAAGCGAAGGATCATAGATATCACTATCTAAATCCTCTATTGCTATCGACAAAGGTTTTTGATACGAGGTAGGACCAGAGTAGGGGGAACGTGGTTCTCGAATGGGGTGGAAACCCAGTGCGCTTCGAAACATTGTTTGAAATGCTCGAGCTGACCCTTGGGAACTATACGGTAACACCAGATATGGAATTCCCTTATCTGTAGTATGTGGCATCAACCCACACACCCAACAATTAGTAGTGTTAACCACTAACTGATGCTGATGGAGGAGCTGAATAAAGGAATTGTTGCGGAATTCTACACGTCTAGCCTGCTCGTGTTCCGGTAACATATGAAAGGAATGGGGAGAAGCAGTAGAGGTAAGATTAGGGTAAGGAGTAGGAGTAGGTGTAGCAGGTAAGAAGTAAGACATCGTGTAATACACCCCACCCGCCAATAATGCAGAAGCAGTCAAAAACAATACAAACAGTTGGAATATGAAACATTTGGTACGACTGAGTTGCTGCAGCTTGAATCTGTGGACTTGAGCTCCCTCCAAATCATTCAGCTTCGAGAATGCCATTCCCTATGACCGTCCGCAACGTTTCTTGACGCACTTCGTTCTGTGCAGCAATAGTCAATCCCTAGGAGTTCCCAGGAACCGACGGCCTTTAACCTAGCGTTAAGACCTACTGTCCAGAAGGAAGTACGCGCGCGGCCCTACGGCTTCAATGCACAATATGTACGTATGCAAAAACAAAGTCTCTCAGCTGTAAAGGCAAAAAGGTACAAGGAGTGAAGCTCAAAATATATGTACAAAAATAATTACAGTAATACGAAAGTTCAAAACTGATCACGGGAAAACGGGATAATGCAGTTGTCAATACGGCAAGGCAAGATCTTTTTATTTGTCCTTAGTGCGGGATCGCAAAAAGTATCGAGTTTTCCCAGGACGTGTCTGCTCGTCAAACAAAGGATCCGTTGAAGAGGCAGCGTCCTGCTGATCAGTTGAGTGTTCTGGTCTTGAGTCTTTTGATGCTAATTGTTCAACAGTGTCTTTCTGCTGCGCTGAGGATTCTTCAACAAGCTGTGCGTCGCTAAAGGGCACAAACGCCGGCAATGTTTCTGTTTCAGATGACGCAATGCCTCTCCTTACCCACGGGTCTGCCGGCAAAGGGATGGGGACTCGTTTGGTGTGCGTAGCATGCACCCAATTCTTACGTCCCTCAAGACGAACGGCAGTCCTCGTGGCCAGGAGCACTTGGTAGGGTCCGGTGAACCTCGGGTCCAGGTTATTTTTGCGTGAAAAATTCCTTGTCACCACCCAGTCTCCGGGCTGGAGCTGGTGGCCTGGACCCTCTGTCTGCGTCGGCAATGCGTCGTAAACCTGTTGGTGAATTAACCTCAGTTTAGCAGTCAAGTCATGTAGATAATCAATCAACATTGGGTACTCAAGATCAGAAAACATTCCTGGCCTAGGAACCCCCCACACATTCGCAGGACGGCCGAACACTATTTCATACGGACTAAGCCCTACTCGGGAGTGTACAGTCGCCCTAGTCGACAGTAATGCTAAAGGTAAAGCGTCAGGCCACGAAAGACCAGTCGTAGCCTGAATCTTCGCTAACTTTAGTTTAAGGGTGCCATTGTACCCTTCAACCAATCCAGCTGACTGGGGATGATTGGCGCTGTGGAATTTCTGATTAATTCCAAGGCCCTTACACACACTCTTCATCACACTTCCAACAAACTCACTTCCGTTATCTGACCACACGACTCTAGGCATTCCATACCGAGGAAAGTATTCCTTCAGTAGGATTTTCGCAGTAGACAAAGCAGTATTATCTTTGAGGGGATAGGCCTCGATCCATCGGGAGAATGCGCAAACCACAACTAAAACGTACTTCAGGTTATTGCATCGCTCCATATGGATGAAGTCCAATTGAATCACCTCAAAGGGATACGAAGGGGGAGCAAAACTGCCAGGAGGAGTTGGGGTTCCTTTACCAGGATTGTACATTATACACACCATACAATTCTTCACCAGACGTTCAGCACATTTCATAATGCCATCATTCTTCCACACAGGAGATAGCAACTTACAAATACCTTTCGCGCTAATATGTGCTAACCCATGCGCCATTGTCACAACGGCCAGCACATACGCATCAGGCAACAACCATCTTTTCTGATCCGACAAATCAATCCAACAACCATTCGCATCCAACTTTCCCGTACTTTCTTTCCACTTCGTCTTTTCAGTCTCGGTGGCCTCATTCTGAATTGCTTTCACACTCTCGATAGTGTCTTCACACATACTCGATTCTGTAGGCCACCTAACCGAACTCGTCACATACATTCGAGTGCTAAGGTTTCGGGCAGTCTCCTTAGCAGTCTCATCCGCAAACGCATTACCACAACCAATATCATCCGTCACCTTACGATGCGCACTACATTTAACAATCGCAACTTGCATAGGCAAAGTCAATGCATCCAAAAGATCATTCACAAGCTGGCCATGCTGTATCTTCGTACCGTGCGACGTCAAGAAACCTCTCTCTCTCCACAATCGTCCAAAACTGTGAGCAACACCAAACGCGTATTGACTGTCAGTAAATACATTCACACGTTTCCCTTTCGCTAACACACATGCTCTAGTAAGAGCAATCAGCTCCGCAGCTTGAGCAGAATTGTGATTCAGCCTTGCAGTCTCAACGACAGTATTCAGCGTTACAACAGCATAAGCAGTAGTCACATCGCCATTCGGCAACTTAAAACAGGACCCATCCACATACAAGGTGCCATCCGGATCTTCCAATGGGGTGTTTTTAAGGTCCACTCGACCTTTCGTTTCCTCTTCAGTCCTCAAGTAGCAGTCATGTTCTGCTACTTCATCTGACTCTGTGCTAATTGGTAACAAAGTTGCCGGGTTCAGAACATTACAACGTTTTATCTGAATGTGGCTTGCCAAGAGCGTCAATTCGTACCCAGACAACCTCGCACTCGTCAAGTGCTGAGTTTTCGTTCGATTCAAAAGAGTATCGACTGCATGCGGAACCATCACCGTAAGCATATTATCCATGACCAATCCTGCTGATTGTCGGATGGAGACCGCAGCTGCCGCTGTTGCTCGTAAACAACTCGGCAATGCTTTAGCTACTGGGTCCAAGGTCGAGGAAAAATATGCACATGGACGTTGCTTACCACCAAAAGGTTGCGTTAAGACACTCAAAGCACAACCTTCCCTCTCGTGAACATATAACGTAAACGGCTTACTGTAATCAGGGGTACCTAACACAGGAGCCGAACACAATGAATCACGCAGTTCAGAAAAACTTTTCTGACATTCTTCCGTCCATGGTAAAGGAGTTGAAACATCCTTGCACGTAAGAGCCACCAATGGTTTCGCTAGCAATGAAAAATTTGGAATCCATTGCCTGCAGTACGACGTGATACCTAGAAAGGCACGCACATCTCTTTGGGTTTTTGGCACAGCCATTCGCGCAATTGCTGCAATTCTCTCTGGGGTCAATCTCCTTCCCTCCTTTGACAATTTAGTGACCTAGATAGGTTACTTCTTGACAACAATATTGGAGTTTAGAAGGTGACACCTTGTGATTTAACTCACAGAGATGTTGCAGCAACGACACCGTAGCAATTTTGCAAATGTCCTGAGTATCAGCAGCCACCAATAAGTCATCGACGTATTGGATCAAGGCCGCACCAACCGGCAACCTGAATGCGTCCAGTTGACCCTTCAAGGCTTGGCTGTAAATAGATGGACTTTCACAGTAGCCCTGAGGAGCGCGTTTGAACCGGAAGCTACGTCCACCGAGAGAGAAACCGAAAAGGTCCCTGCTCTCTTCGGCAATCGGGATGCTGAAAAACGCATTTTTCAAGTCAATCACCGAAAACCATGATGCAGAAGCTGGAATCAGAGTCAGTAGCGCCGTGATGTCAGGCACAATAGGAAATTGAGGAACCACAATTTTATTTACCTCCCGTAAATCGATAACAAAACGATAAACAGGCGGTTTTGAAGGATCAGTACGTTTAAGAATGGGCAGCACAGGGCTGTTGCACACGTTTCCCCGAGTCTCCTCAATAACATCTTTCTCGATCAAATCATAGATGATCGCCAACAGTGCTCGTTCACCATCAAGGGAGATACGATATTGGGGAATACGTGGCAATCGCACATTAGATTTCAACTGAACAACATAAGGGGAGATATCAAGCAGGCCCACGTCATTTGGACCTGTTGCCCACAAAGACGCAGGAAGAGAACTCAATTCCGGTGGGAGCTTATCGAGGGACAAAAACATAGGAGAGACAACCCTCTCTCCTAACGTAAGTTTCACACCCGCAGGAGAACAATACAAAGTCGCATACAGACGTTTAAGCAAATCCAGGCCCAAAAGATTTTCAACACAACCCGTAGTTAAAATCAACGGAGCTTCTAGCTCACGAGGCCCAATTTTAAGGGGCAAAGGGCGAGAAACTGGATTGCTAACAGGGGCGCCAGAGAATCCAACGGATACATTTGTTAAGCCAGACAAAGGTGCGCCAGGGAGTTTCGAATGCATGATAGAACTTTTCGCTGCACCAGTGTCCAACAGAAAAGGCTCGACGACGCCCGATGTAGCAACTGCGACGTAAGGCCCTCTCTGATCAACCGGAACTGATACCACTCCCTCTCCTTGTCTATGGCTGTCCTAGTAATTACTGTCGTCAGTTCCCTGATCGACGTAATAATCGTCTACATTGTACTGCGCAGATCGTCCTTGCGATGATCCACGTTGATCGAAACAATTATTAGAATTAGACGAGTTATCCGAGCGATCGTTCTGAGCACCACGACCTCTACCACGTGATGTTTGCTGCGAACCACCACGACCTCCTCTAGATGAGTTACCATTGTTACGTTCATTCAAAACAGGGCAATTTAATTTAATGTGTCCCTCCTGTCTACAATAAGCACATTGATTGTACCCTAACGAGGATCTTTGGGAGGAGGAGTCGTTACGGGTTTGGGATCTGTTCGATTGTGGCTGTGACCTATTCTGTTGTGAAGTATTCTGATTTGACCGCGGAGGATACGCTTGTTGCAACAACACTTTAGTTTTGAGCTCTTTCGTCTTTTTATCAGCACGGTCGTTCTCTTCTTTCTCTCTATTCTCATAGTATTGTGCCGTAGCCAATATCTGAGCCGAAGTAGAAACGGCCCATGCACTTTCCGAATTTCTCAATTTATTGCTCAAGTCGGGCAATAAATTTGAAACAAACTTATCCACAAACAATCTCTGACCACCCTCAGTACCCATATCCTGACCACTATGGTCTATGAATGCCTCCTCAAACCTCGTAAAGAAGTCGGAAACACTCTCATCTTTCTTCTGCTTACAGGCTGACAACTTGTCCCAGTTCACCTTCATAGCTGGCATAAGTGTTTTCATTAGCGTAATAATTCTTTGAGGAAGGTCAAGAATCAACTGGTCGGGTTTAGTAGCAGCTACTTGTCCGGCGTCTGCCGCTACAATGGCAGCCCAAGCACCACCTAATTCAGCCGGGTGATTTTCCTGTCGAATCTTTGCCCATACCGGTTGCGGTACTACATTGCCAAACAACATATCGATATCGGCAAGATTCATTACCGTAGCATCTACAAGCTGTGATAATTCTTTGTAATACCCTGTAGGATTCTTGCGTGGGTCAGGCAAAGATTGCTTCACCTGTAACACTTCCGAGCATTTCCATGGGAGATGTATCCATATTCTCTGGAAGTGCGCCAGTGTCGGAGGTTGAGCATTAGGATTAGCTGGTATCCAAACCGGCGGAACTTCACGCATAGGATATTGGCCAGACTCGTCTGGTTGTTTTTCAATATCCTCAACGAACAATGCATGAGGGATGGGAGCCGGACGAAGAGATAGCAATCGTTTAACAGCACGTCGAACGTTAGTATCCACTATCAGCCCATTTGCGAACTGAAGCTGGAGATCAGACAGAGCGGTGAGCACCTCGTCAGGCGCATCAACCGCTATCTGCTCATAAAGGAACTTACACATTTCGTTAAACACATATCTCTGGGTTGGTATATTGAATTGACAAAATGTTTCGAGGACAACACGGGGTGGACTTCTCTGAGGATTTACCATCCAACCCATCGCCATATTATATAGCGCAACGCGTTCTCTGTTTCCAGGAAGCTGACTACGTCTCTGAGGACCATCGGAACCAGCGGACCCATGAACAGGTCCGAGCGAATGAAAGAAACTAGCCGCAAGAGGAGAATTGCGACTACGAGTAGAGGGAGAAGAATAAGACACAGGGCTAACAAGAGAAGGAGTAGAAACAGTAGCAACAGCAGGAGTTAACAAAACAGGAGCAGTAGCAGGAGCAGGAGCGGGAACAGGAGTATGTGGAAGCGGAGGAGCAGTAGGAATAGAAACAGACAAAGAAGCAGGAACAGTCGGAAGAACGGGTGCAGGTTGAGGAACAGGCGGAGGAGGAATAGGCGGAAGAATAGGTACGGCAGGGACCACAGGAGCTGCGGTACCCTGTACGTACGGAGGTGGCGACTTCATAAGATAAGACATTAAGGGATCCTCAACTGGCTCTTCCTTCTTTTCCGACTCCGTTGGTAAAGCGGGGTAACATTTATCTACAGTCATATGCTGTAATCGGTCAAACACTTCCTTATCCTTAACCTCCTTATCTCGCTGAAATTGCTCTGCTTTCTTCACTATGGTAGCAACATTATCTCGCTGATTACGTTTAGTCTGTCTGATTTCTTTCTGTCGGGCTTCTTTGCGCCACAACCGAAAGGCATCAAACATGGCCGGCCGTGACTTTCTTTCGAACAATTTAATCTCTAGATTATCTAAAATCGGGGCCTCGAAGCTACCATGAGGTGGCCAACGAAGGTCGCCGTCCTTTTTCGTATATTTAATCCAGTAATCGTTAAAGGTAACTGGGCCTAGCCCATGCTTACTATAGAGCTCATACGTGGGAGTTCCAACCGGAGGTATCGGACACGAGTCCTCCAATCGGGAATCCATACCACAAGGCTTGAAACAACTAAACAAAGTACTGCGACCAGGCATCTTGCACACTAGCCGAGTTTCACAGACTTCAAGGGTTACGGGATTTACCAAGTCCCAGCAAAGAACAAAACCCTCGGTCTTTGGCGGCTGCAGTCGTCAAACAACACAACAAAGTACGCTAGCAAAGTGTCACCGACAAAAACACTCACACAGCGCTAACAACAAAAACACTCGCTAAAGTGTCAACAACCAAGAACTATGGGAGCGACCCACAAATACTTAACTCAAAGATCGATGGCGTCACCAGGAAGGCCCGTCAATCGTCTCGCTATACCAAGGTCTACGCCAGGCGCCAAAACAGGTCTACAGTCAGGGCAGCAGTCCGTCGCAGCCGTCCGGAGGCGGGAAACTTCGCGGGAAAAGTCTTCGGGCCACTTATTTCGACAACAGGATCGATGAAGCGGAGTGCACCTTCCCTCGGAGATTTCACACGAAGTTCCTCACGATCGTCGGGCTTGGACCGGTACCACTGATGCAGCCCCACGTTGGGCGCCAACTGAAGGACTGGGTTCTTTAAGACCCAGCGGTGCCAGGGCACAACACCTGAAACCTTCGTGGGTAACCTGCTCCGGCGTACGAATCACAGAGACACGGGACACTTCCTTCGACGTCAAAGATTCAAGGTTTATTTGCTGCAGGGAACACAGAGATCACGACAAGTACACAGCGTGCAACTTGGGGAGACTGCTTCAAATTGGTTCTGTGGACCGCTCCTTTTATACAGTTTTTACCCATAGGATAACATTGAACACAAAAGTTTACAACCCGGTTCCCACCATTATCCCCCAGAGGGGTCACTTTGGTCACTTTGAAACGAACATAAGTGCGGAAACATTTGGCGGTTCCCAACTGTAAAAACCATCTTCCCACCATTAGCAAATTCCAATCAGCAGTAAAACAGATCGAAATAGGAACAAGGACAGGTGTAGAGGAAGACGGAGACAGTGGGGAGATCGGAAAGGGTGTCAAAGGGGAGGTAACGGGAAACACGAGATACAGGCATCAAAGGGACGTGCCTAATGAGATGCACGGCTGAGACAATAAGTCCGTGCAGCAAGATGAGCCTCGAGCGGCGCCATCTGCCTTACAGTAACAACCCCCTCATCATAAAGACACTCACAAAGAACATGTGTCTTCCGCAAATATCTTGGGAGTCCCAGGGTCGCGAAGCGGACAACGTCCGTTCGCTGGCTACTTGAGGGCAAGAGACAAAATGGATGCCGTATCTAAGATGGAACCCGTGGGTACAGATGAAAAACCCACATAACAAACGAACGGTTTAAGTTAGCACAGCGAAACTGCGCGCACTTACTAAACTCGTCATTTGCGGTTCATAGATACCAGACTCGACCATATTCGTGCGAGTCGAAAACACCACTTACAATTGTCACGGAACCTCAGTATTAACACATGAATGATGTCATCTGTGATGTTGTCAGTGATGTCATTTGAGTTGTCATCAGTGATGTCATCAGTGATGTCATTTGAGATGTCATCAGTGATGTCATTTGAGTTGTCATCAGTGATGTCATCAGTGATGTCACTGACCATGTCATGAATGATGTAATATGTGACATCATCAGCAGTGGATTGCGGGTGCGCGATATATAGTTAGCGCATCTAACTATATATGGAATTTCAATGGTTTTATGTGAGTAAAATAAGGTTTTGTAAATGCAAATCCCTAACTATATATGGCCTAAAACCAATGTTTTTTTCATTGAATTTTCAAGGTTTTATAAATTCATAATTCCCAACTATATATCGACTATAACCTATGGTTTTTTCAGTGAATTTCAATGTTTTTTTAATAGCAAATATGAAAAGCTTTAAAATGTCAAGTACGTGATAGATAAAAACATTTTCGTGTGCTTTGAACGCTGCCCCCCTCCCCTCTTTTCTCTTAGTAGTACTCTCTCTTTGCAGATAGTGAAGAGTAGTTAACGCAGGCCTTTACCCCCGTTGTAATCCGTCCTGCCTGCTTGTCTCTCCATTTGATTGATTATTATCCAAGCATTTACTGTTTTACAATTGATTCTCTTTGGTTCATTCTCTATTTACAAACAAGCACAAAGTCGCAATACTCTGTTTAGTCTTTGCAGATCGTGAAAAATCGTGTAAAAAAATAAAAGTAATCGAGCAAAATCAGTAGGCCACTAATTGGATCTCTTTTTGACCTCGCTAAAATAGAAATATTATAAACAACCCTTCATGAGAAATACGAAAATAGTGAGATGAACTGAGCTCCACACCATGAGGGCTGCAAGACAGCTCGGCTCCGTCACCCATCCCGCCCAAAATAACGACAAACCCTATGGAAATATTAAAAATATAGACAACACACCAGCAAAGAAACAGGGTAAAACATTTTATTAAATAACTATTTACATAACGTTGGTTTATAAGATGATGTCAGTAGTGGACCGATGTGTGAATAGGTCGGAAGCAGCACAAGGCGCCAAGATCTGGATGGCAAGTCCTGGATGTTGGGTGCCATAGTTCAGAGTTCTGAGTTTGAGCCTTTTTCAATGCCTGTGCTTTGTTGTTTCCCCTCCATCAAAAACAAAAAAAAAATATAAAACTGCAAAAATACAAAAAAATCAAAAAATGATTACAAAAGCAGTGCTTGTAAGACTGTCTGAAGCTTATTTCCACCTACTGCAGCTTCACTATTCTCAAAGTAAGTGAGGGTCGTTTGTGGACCGACTGCATTTGAAAACAATGTTATATGGTACCTCCCTAAACCGCTTGACGGAGGCCCCCGAGGGGCGGTGTGATGGCACGGACTCGGAGAAGACGCTTGGCTCCGACCCCCTCCCCAAGTCTTATAGCACTGGTGTAGCCTGAGATCGCCCCCGACATAGGCGGCCGGCTCCCGGGGTCCGGCGGAACTTTTTGCCTTTTGATGACTCTTCTATTCTGGACTTTGTCCCATAATCCGTTTGACCTGAAGACACGCTGTAGTGGGGCGCCCCTTTACCGTTTTAGTTGCCATTCCGCCCGCTTTTGCTACACTGTGCCTCTTCCGCCATTCAGCTGTTTACCGCCCGCTCTTGCGACTACAGCGTCTCGCTCACCATGTAGTTAAGTTGCTCCCGCTCTTGCGGTGCAGCGATAGGCGTCTGCCACAGGACTCTCAAAATGGCGGCCGGCTCTTCGGTTTTGGGCCTGGTCCACTAAAATGGCCCTGGGACACCTTGGAACTCGGACGCTTCCCTGATAGGGCTTGGGTCCCATTCTCGAAAGCGTCCCCTCAGCCGTGAAGATTCTACAAAAGTCTTGGGGGCCCCCGACTCCCGCAGGCTTCTGGTGGGGAGCGGCTGCCATGTCTGCTCGTGGAATGGCCACGACGGAGCTACGAGATGGTAGTGCTCTCATGCTGACGCCAGCTTTAGTCTGAAACATCCAGAAACACTGTAGACTACCAATTCCATCAGTTCTGGTAGCGCCCCAACATGACCCGGAAGAGAAGAACTTGCCCTCCCCTCTTTGACTGATGGTTCTTGTTGCCTGTCCCCTCTGTTGTCATTTAACAGAACTTTTTGGACTGCTGAAAGGGGTTGTGTTCCGAACGCTGGTTGGTGGAGACATTTTGACTATATTCTTGACCTACGTTGTCGCGTAATGCGTTATATGACACGCCGCGTTAGCGCACCCGGAAGTGATCCGGGGCGCGGCGCGCAGCGCGTAACGTAAGCATAACAGGTCATGTGACTTGTTAATAAAACTTTTCATTGGTTCATTTTACTTTTGTTATTTTAATGATGAAAAGCTTGGTCATATGACCTAAAAATTACGCTTTTTATTGTTTTCGAACATTATTTTTTTTTAAACATATATGTTATAATATTCCAGGCTAATGTACTTTCCCGGAAAATTTACAACTGTCCTGCAAGTAAAATATATTCCTTTTTCGAGAAAAAGGGCGTTTCTTCGTTCCATGACGGAGCCGTTGAGTAAAAGAGACTTGGCCTGCTGTCTTAGTTGCCGATACGCCTGATTATCAGATTCTTATCGATCACTTTATGTTGCAGGAGTGGAAAACACAACTGCCCTTGACCATTTATCTTTACTACGTTCCTACATATTATACCTTTTATCCGTCATGTAATTGGACTGCTTTATTTCACTTGCCTTTTACTGATTCGAAAACAGTGACTAAAAGTAAAAACTTTACCAATGTAAATACTACTACCGTGTTTTGTTTTAAAAACCTTTATTGTGAAAATGTCAGTATACAAATACGGGCCTATAACCACGTGGGCCGGCCATGGAGCAAACTGAAATCGTATATGATGAGGAGACATTTACACTGTAGAGGAACGTAACGAGCGGGCCATTAGGTTGCAAGAACTAAGGTGTCTAACAGTTGCGGAATCGGTGGACGTACATTTTGTAATTAAAATAAGACAGGGCCACTTACAATAAAATTTTCTAGATATACATTTGCGGGCAAGGAGTTATGAGTCCCATTTATACCGGCGCCATTTTGGGCGAGGCCGGGCAGGTCCAAGATATAGTCAAAATCTCTCCACCAACAATCGGCCAGACCAGAACCCCTTTCGGCCCTTTATGCTACAAGATGGTGTCTTCCATTCAGAAAATATTGTTGGCAGCATTTTGAAAGGAAAGATAAACAGCCGTTCTCCTAGTGAGTCTCACATTGTTACATTTAGGAAGAATGTTGAAGAGTAATATGTGGAAAATCTGAAGCCATTTTTCTACAAACTCTCAATCAGCCTTGGATGGAAAAAAAAATCCTGAAGAATGTACAAACTGAAAACCAATTTTTGTCTGTATAGCATCAACAGCAACGCTTGAGTCAGCTTTGTGTCAAGCCGCCATTTTCATTCAATCAATAGAGTCCCCCTGCACACATTCAGGAACCTGGTCGTGTCTTCAGGTGAAACGGATTGTGGGACAAGAAGCAGAAAGGAAAAGGAAAAAAGTTCCGCCGGACCTCGGGAGCCGTCCGCCTATGTCATGGGCGATCTTTGGCCACACCAGGGCAATAGTGAAGCTGCAGCAGGTGCAAAAGAGCTTCAGACAGTCTTACAAGCACTGCTTTTCTAAACATTTTTTTGTATTTTTGCACAGTTTTATATATTTTTTTTGTTTTTGATGGAGGGGAAACAACAAAAAACAGGCATTGAAAAAAGCTCAACAGTGCAGGGCGCCTTGTGCTGGTTCCGACCTATTCACACATCGGTCCACTACTGACATCACCTCATAAGCCAACGGGGCACCCCACACTGACTTTCGGCGCAGCATTGTAGGATGGCCACACCAGTGCGGCAACTTGCTGGACACCACCTCGGTGCCATCCGGATCTCGGAGCGTTCGAGTCACTGTACCGCAAGAGTGACCGGAACTCAGCTGGTCACGCCGTTTTTTGGCGCAGCATTGTAGGATGGCCATACCAGTGCGCCAACTTGCTGGACACCACCTCGGTGCCATCCGGATCTCGGCGCGTTCGAGTCACTGTACCGCAAGAGTGACCGGAACTCAGCTGAACACGCCGTCTTTCGGCGCAGCATTGTAGGATGGCCACACCAGTGCAGCAATTTGCTGGACACCACCTTGGGCAACAGTGAAGCTGCAGCAGGTGCAAATAAGCTTCAGATAGTCTTACAAGCACTGCTCAGAACTCTCAACTATGGCACTCAACATCCAGGACTTGCCATTCGGATCTTGGCGCCTTGTGCTGGTTCCGACCTATTCACACATCGGTCCACTACTGACATCACCTCATAAGCCAACGGGGCACCCCACGCCGACTTTCGGCACAGCATTGTAGGATGGCCACACCAGTGCGGCAACTTGCTGGACACAACCTCGGTGCCATCCGGATCTCGGCGCGTTCGAGTCACTGTACCGCAAGAGTGACCGGAACTCAGCTGGACACGCCGTCTTTCGGCGCAGCATTGTAGGATGGCCACACCAGTGCGGCAATTTGCTGGACACCACCTCAGTGCCATCCGGATCTCAGCGCATTGTGCTGCCTTCGGCCTAATCGCACATCGGTCCGCTACTGACGCCGCCTCACGTGCCAACGGATTTTCTACGCTTTTTGTAGCCCTATGCCGCATAACAGGTCATGTGACTTGTTTATAAAACTTTTCATTGGTTCATTTTACTTTTGGTTTCCTAAAGATGGAAGGCTTGGTCATATGACCTAAAAATAACACTTTTCATTGGTTTAGAACATTATTTTTTCCCAAACGATGAAAGCCCCACCTTGTTTCTGGATGTTTCAGACTAAAGCTGGCGTCAGCATGAGAGCACCACCATCTCGTAGCTCCGTCGTGGTCATTCCGCGAGCAATCATGGCAGCCGCTCCCCACCGGAAGCCTGCGGGAGTCGGGGGCCCCCAAGACTTTTGTAGAATCTTCACGGCTGAGGGGACGCTTTTCGAGAATGGAGCCCAAGCCCTAGCAGGCAAGCGTCCGAGTTCCAAGGTGTCCCAGGGCCATTTTAGTGGACCAGGCCCAAAACCGAAGAGCCGTCCGCCATTTTAAGAGTCATGTGGCAGCCGCCTATCGCTGCACTGCAAGAGTGGGAGCAACTCAACAACATGGTGAGCGAGACGCTGTAGCCGCAAGAGCGGGCGCAACTCAGCTGGATGGCCGCCACCTGGGGAGGCCCGTTCACGCCGCCTCCCCCACGCCCCCCCCCCGGGCCGCCCCACGCCAATTTTCGGAGCAGCATTGTAGGATACCAAAACCAGTGCGGCAGTTTACTGGACATCACCTGGGTGCCATCAACATCTCAGCGCGTTCTACTGGCCTTGGGACTATTCGCACAACAGACCGCTACTGACGAGGCCTCCCCCCGCACCACCCGGGACGCCCCACGCCAATTTTCGGAGCAGCATTGTAGGATACCAAAACCAGTGCGGCACCCAGGCGACATCACCTGGGTGCCGTCCAGAACTCAGCACGTTGTGCTGCCTTGGGACTATTCGCACAAAAGACAGCTTCTGACAATTGTTGCTTTTTTTGGTGAAAAATGTTTAAAAGTTTTTACAGTTTTTGTTCCGTTCATTATATTTAAAAGTTAATAAAGTTTTATAATCTTACTTTGTTGGAGTGTTATAAATTTTTTTAAAAACGGGTGAATGGGGCCTTGAATCGGGTTATTGTCATGTGTGGGCTTTGCAAGTGTACTGCTACAGGATCGGACATTTCAAACTCAAATGCACGTTCTTTTTCTTACCTTTCCGAAGCATGGAGCGCAATAGCAGGCAGAGAAAGGGTGATGCAAGTGTTGAACACTGCCTAGCCTGGAAGTTGCTGGCATTCTCCCCCCCCCCGCCCGCTCCTGAAAGAGGACACACACACACCGCCGCCCCGAGTACTTCACAGATCTTTAAAAGACCATGCGCTTGTTTATGAGGCTTAAATGGTTCATCACCCCTTCTAGAACCCCTGCATCGACCCTCTGACGTTTCCTGGAAGAATTACCACGTAACACAATACCAAGCCCTGTCAGCTGAAACCCCCGAGGAATCATGGGGCATATTATCAAGGGGGTTTATCTCCGCTTTTTTGGCTTTAAAAGCCGAGAAAGCGGAGATAAAATTATCTCCCTATTACCAAGCTGTCGCTAACACCAGTTAGTGACAGCTAAAAGGAGATAGCGACCATCGTGGGCCCCGCTTTGCATGTCAGTGATAGTGCCCTGAGCAGTTCTTAGCCATGTTATCCAATGGGAGGTGGATAACATGGCTAAGAGCATTTGCTCGATAATACATGAATATCGCTGACTTTTCTGCGATATTCATGCATTGCGGCCGTTTTTTATCGCATTTGCGATAAACCTTGCTAATAGCAAGGTTTATCTGCGATAAAAATCGCCGATGTGCGGCGATAATTTTTGTCTCTAAACAAGTTAGAGACAAAAATTATCACTAGTTGTTGGTAATATGCCCCCGGGTTTTTGCTTGCAGAAATCGGGAGGCGGGAGACTAGCACTGAAATCAGTAGTCTCACGCCTGAATCGGGAGGGTTGGCATGTCTGGATTCTCTACAGCTGGGGCCATAAACTACATCCGCAGGGGTAGGTGATAGCCTGGGACCAGCCTGGCATCTAAAATGGCTGCCGTGCACGACAAAATTGTGGCATTGGAAAAAAGGCAAGATGGCGCAGACAATGTTTATCAATAAGGGTTCATTTATAACAAAATATTTTATCGCAGTGACAAATTGGCGGTCAACACTTCCTGATTTCCATCGAATCGAACGTTAACAGACGTCACGCAGCAAAAAAAATAAAAAGCTCACGCACAGCCGCTGGAAGAGATGTATAAACATATATGAGCCTCCTCAGCCACCCTCATGAAACATAGGGGATTAGGATACGTCTCCCACACCCCCTTATACCTAGTAATTTAATTAAAACGAAGCACAAAATGGCGAATTCCCGTTTCGCTACCAGTTTGCGGCCCAGTTCGCGGCCCGTGAAGCGCTTCTACCGTGAAAAATCATTTTTTTTTTATTTTCCCCACGGGACCCTTTAATAACCCCAACAACATTCCTAGGGGGTCAAGAGGGGTATACCTTGCTCCCTTTCATTAAATTCCCCCTTCGTTTTTCACCTCTTCTTCTCTCTCGATCCTACCGAGAGATAAGATGGCGGCCGCTCCGGACTGTTTAGAATGTTGACAGACACGGGGGAGCCAATCAGCTTCGCATCGCAAAGTTCAGTTTCGCGAAAAGTAAGCGAACCGGAGCGCAGCCTGGAGCGCTGTTACAGATATATATCTTGTTTTAAACGTTAATTTCTCAAAAACTACTGGAGCACATATATTGAGACCTAGCAAAGGCACATCGGGCTAACAGTCCCTACAATTTTGCCAAGTTTCGTGCAAATCCATTCAGCCGTTCGAGCTAAAAGTGAGTCCAACCTCCCTATGGAAATTAACATGGGAAAAACGTGTTTTGGGACCCCCCTTTTTTCTCGGCCCCCCCTCGACAAAACCCCCCCAAATTTTCAAGGGCTGCTCAGAAACAAAATGTGCCATTTTCCTGAAAATTTCAGCCGATTCCGTCCACAAACGCCAAAGTTATTAGACATAGAATTTTCAAAAATCCCATAGGGAATAAATCCTAACTATATATACCTACTGGCGATAGCCAGTAGGTAATATATATACATATGTTATGTTATGTTATGTTATGTTATGTTATGTTATGTGGTTTTTATTTGGCGCACAGATGCTCCAGCTAAGGAGCGTCCTGGCGCCCGACAAGGCAGCTACACAACACAACTAAATAAAACAACACAAGCAAAATAGCTAAGGGAATAAAAACGTTTTCAAAGCGCGACGGAAAGAAAGCAAGTCGCTCATAGCGCGAATTGCCGGGGGTAAGGAGTTCCACAAAGCAGCGGCCCGCACTCGGAATGAGCGTCCACCGGCCCTGCTTCGCTTAAAGCGCGGCACCACGGCCAATTCGAGGTCTGCCGATCTCAAGGGTCATGCAGGGATGTAATTGGCCATGAGGGTCGTAAGGATCGTTGCCGGGGACCCCTTCAAGATCTTATAGGCGACGCAGAGGACCTTAAACTGAATCCGCTGAGCCACCGGAAGCCAGTGCAGCGCTCGTATGGTGCTGGAGGTAGGACAGAATCTTGGGAGGCCTACCACCGCTCTCGCTGCGGCGTTCTGGATCCTTTGCAGGCGCCCGATCTCAGCTACGTTCAACCCGGCCAGCAGGGAACTCGCATAATCCAGCCTGGAGATGACAGTAGCTTGGATCATGAGTTGTCGAGTGGGGGCATCGAAGAACTTTAGCACAGGACGGAGCCCACGTAAGATGCCGAAGCAACATGCAGCCGTGCGTTTAGTGTGGCATGCAAACGTAAGGGAGGGGTCCAGCCAGACCCCGAGGTTCTTAAGCTCGGCGACTGGGATGGGAGCAGAACCCAACTCCTCCGGCCACCATCTCTCTCCCCACAGTTCCGGCCGTCTACCAAATACCATGACCTCGGTCTTACTAGCGTTTAGCTGTAGACAATTACACGTCATCCAGCTGGCGACCGCCCTCAGTCCTTGTTGAAACCTGGGAGCGTCGACTTCGGCATCCCCGCTGATCGTGACCGCTAGCTGGGTGTCATCGGCATATGACACCATGGTCATACCCCATTGTTTGACAACCTCAGCTAGCGGCCTTACGTAAAGATTAAACAGCGTAGGACTCAGCGAGGAGCCTTGGGGGACGCCCAGGTTCAACGGGTGGAATTTGGACTGGTAAGGCGGGACGGTCACGCTAAAGGCCCGGTTGGTTAAGAACGACCGGAACCACTCGAGAGCAGTGCCGGTAACACCAGCCTCCTCTAAACGCAGTAGAAGGATAGGGTGCGAGACGGTGTCAAAGGCAGCGCTTAGATCTAATAGCACCAGCGCTGCCGTTTGTCCCGCGTCAAGCACGGAGCGAAGGTGCTCCACCATATAAAGCAGAGCCGTCTCCGTGCTATGACCTGCCCTAAACCCATTCTGCGTGGCGTCGAGTATATCAGCTCGACGGAGATGTTCCGAGAGAACAGCATTTACGTGTGCCTCCATCACCTTAGCTGGCCACGGCAAGAGTGAAATAGGCCGATAGCTCTCCGGCTTGCTCCCATCCAGGCTCGGTTTCTTCAGGATAGGACGAACCATGGCTCGCTTCCACTTCAGTGGAACTTCGCCAGATGTAAGTGACGAATTGACCAAGGAACAAAGCGGTGAGATGTCATGTACCGCCAGGTCCTTGAACACTTCAGGGCAAAGTGGATCCTCTGGGGACCCAGACTTCACTCTGCGAGCCAAAGTGCCTAGGCTATCCGAGGTTAACAAAGGTAGAGAATATAGTCCCTCAGATGGTGGTGGCTTAGAAGATGGATTAGCCGAGGGAGCGACCACAGGAAAGGCTCGATAGATGGCGTTCACCTTTTCCAGGAAATACATATATACATATATACATAGGTGAATAAACACCCTTGGAGTAGAAGTTGGAGTCGCTTTGTTTTGTGGTCTGAGAGCACTGTCATTTGGAACTTTTGGAATCACGATTACCGGCGTGCTCGGCCGGCATTGGTGCCACCTCCCTCGGGGCCGCAGGCAGCGCGTCAGAGCGGACTTTGTAAACATATATATATATATATATATATATATATATATATATATATATATATTTATTACCTACTGGCTGTCGCCAGTAGGTATATATAGTTAGGAATTTTTCCTTATGGGATTTTTGAAAATTTTATGTCTAATAACTTTGGCGTTTGTGGACGGAATTGGCTGAAATTTTCAGGAACATGGCACATTTTGTTTCTGAGCAGCCCCTGAAAATTTGGGGGGGTCGTCAAGGGGGGGGCCAAGAAAAAAAGGGGGTCCCAAAACGCGTTTTTCCCATTCATTTTTCCATAGGGCGGTTGGCCTCACTTTTAGCTCGAATGGCTGAATGGATTTGCACGAAACTTGGCAAAATTGTAGGGACTGTTAGCCCGATGTGCCTTTGCTAGGTCTCAATATATGTGCTCCAGTGGATTATGAGAAATTAACGTTCAAAAAAAGATATATATCTGTAACAGCGCTCCGGGCAGCGCTCCGGTTCGGGTACTTTTCGCGTAATGGAACTTTGCGATGCGAAGCTGATTGCCTCTCCGGTGTCTGTCAACATTCTAAACAGTCCGGAGCGGCCGCCATCTTGTCTCTCGGTAGGATCGAGAGACAAGAGGAGGCCAAACAAAGGGGGAAATTACAATAAGAGGGCATAGTAGATCCTCGTTGACCCCCTAGGTTTTATGTGGAGGTTTTAAAAGGGCCCAGCAGGGCAAAAAAAACCACATTTTTTTTTTTTGCGTGGGGAGCGCCCAGTCCGCGAACCGGAAAGCGTTCTGGGCAGCGTACTATAAGGAAAAAAGAATGATAGACTTTTCAAATACTGTATGTTAATTGTTTGTTGTTTTTGTTAATTATTTTTTAATTTCTTTATTTTTTAAGCATTTTGTTTTATTGTGATTGTGTTTCATAATTTATTAAACTTTCTAACATTTCACTGTCAGAAATTTCATAATTCTCATTGAATATACTTTGTAGTCTCTGAGGGTGTAAAATGTCCTCATTTTTAAGGAGGTCATCTACTGCTTGCACACATTGCAGTAGTTCTTGGCCCCTAGTTTCATCCATAAATTCATTTTCATTTTCATTTTGATAAATGATTTCTTGGCTGCTCTCTTGCAGGACAATTTTAAATTCAACTTTCTGTTCGCCTTCCATTTTGCCTGAAATTTGGATAAAAAAAATATATATTAGTAGAGATAGGGCACTGTTGGGATTAATTTTAGATAGGCAGTTTTTATCAGTGAATTTATCTTTTGGCAGTGTATAGTATCAGAGTGGAAGTAAGAATATAAAAAAGTGTCTGTGATTTAACCAAGAGAAGCCTAACTCCATCCATAACTATAACAGAGAAGTCTATCTAAATCTATAACTACTACAGAGGGATAGTATATAACTATCAGAAAAAGTTTACCATATTAACTTATAGTGCACAATATACTTCAGTTTTAAAAATATCAACTTACCTTTACAAACAAGTTGAAGTGTTTAGTGATAATTCAATTGTAATGTACAACAAGAAGTAGCAGTCAAAATGGCTGTGTTTCCTTCTCTTCCTTTATATATATTCAGGTATATACCAATCAAATGTCAGGTAATAAAAGTAGAAAATGAAAGTAACATTTTCATTGGTTGTCAGTTCCAACACTTTGGATGTGTTTTGTGAAGTAATTTACCTCACGGTATTTAGAGAGGTCTACAGGCTTAATGGCTAAATGGAATTTCAATCAAATTTGTGAAAATGAAAGGGATTGTTATGTAGTATGAGCTAATGTATATTTGGTGAGAGTGTCTCCAGTCATTTTTCTGTGAATTACTTTCCCACCTTTTTTATTGGACCGCTTCCCGGTATGCGTCCCGGTCCGCGAACCAGCAGCGTTACGGGAGTCCACCATTTTGTGTTTCGGTCGAATCAAGATACAAGATGGAGGGCAAACAATGTTCAGAATGGGTAGAAGGGGGCACGGTAGATGTATCTTGACCCCCTAGGTTTTCTGAGGGTGGCTGAGGAGGACCATATGTGCGGGAAAAAAACATTTTTTTTTTAAATTTTGCGCGGTTAGCTTCCAGTTCACGTACCGGGTAGCGCTCTGGGAGCGTAGTTTGTTGAAAATTAGAGAAAAAGTTAGAGAAAAATAATAAATGTGAGTGATCAGATGTAGGGTAGCTCTGAGAAGAGCTTTTGGGTTTATGGTACATTTAGGTACTTATAAGTAGGTACCAATGCACAGTCTTAAATTCAAAATGAAAATTCTGTTGCCCTCATCTGAGAAGTGAACTCCATCTCCTCTGTAGATATCTTGCATGTAGTAACGCAAGTTATTGTTGTACATGGAGCCCATTCCATGGTCTCTCATGTAAGCTGAAACAGATTTGTTTACATACTTCCTCGACTTCTCAATTTGTGGACAAAATTGGTTGGACCACCTCCATTTCTGTCTTTGGCATATATTGGAATATTCTCACAAAAACAGGAGCCAAGGGGGAAACAGAGACAGGCCGCCCCCCACTCAAAAGTCTCTATTACAATAGTGGCCCGCTCCTCATTAGCTCAAAGGCTAAACAAGTGGAGAAAAGGTTAGTTTATGCGATAGAGAAATTATTTAGCTTCTATCCATAGTTTTACACTCCGTTGTAATGGTCAATCTGGCAATGTTGCCAGCATGTGTGTGTGTATGTCAGTGTCACCACTATGCTACATGTGTATCCTCCCTTCCAAGTGTGAAAAAAAGGGGAGGGGAGATTGACAGTGTCTCACGGAAGCAACACCAAGGGGAGGATTGTATCAGACTGGTACTCGCCTGATTCCTCACTTCTCATCATCGACTACTGTCAACCTTTTAAAGAAAATGGGAGAAAAACCAACATAAAGAAAGTGCATATAGGTCCAACAACCCTGTGGTGTTGTGAGTGCTAGAAACCCAATGTGATATTTTTGTGCCCAATTGCGTGAAAAAACAACAAAATACCACGCTAAAAAGAGTGCAACTAACTGGCAACTCACGATTTTATTCTGTGCTGCTAGTTCACTCTGATTAAAAGTCAACCGACATGTTTCATCACTTTGTCTTTAGTGATTTCTTCAGGGTTTAGTTAATGGGTCAGCGTTTAGCATGCACCTTTCACAAGTCTTCCCTTATTGTACCAGGTGGCCTGCCGTGATGAGCCTACCCGGCCCCCGTGAAAGACTGCGTCACGAGTGCGGTCCCTGTCTACGTACTGGGATGCTTTAAACCGCCAGGTGGTCGGTATCGCTTCGGTGTGCTGATCTCGTCTCTGGCTCACACCTCGGGGTGAGCCAGAGACGAGATCAGCACACCGAAGCGATACCGACCACCTGGCGGTTTAAAGCATCCCAGTACGTAGACAGGGACCGCACTCGTGACGCAGTCTTTCACGGGGGCCGGGTAGGCTCATCACGGCAGGCCACCTGGTACAATAAGGGAAGACTTGTGAAAGGTGCATGCTAAACGCTGACCCATTAACTAAACCCTGAAGAAATCACTAAAGACAAAGTGATGAAACATGTCGGTTGACTTTTAATCAGAGTGAACTAGCAGCACAGAATAAAATCGTGAGTTGCCAGTTAGTTGCACTCTTTTTAGCGTGGTATTTTGTTGTTTTTTCACGCAATTGGGCACAAAAATATCACATTGGGTTTCTAGCACTCACAACACCACAGGGTTGTTGGACCTATATGCACTTTCTTTATGTTGGTTTTTCTCCCATTTTCTTTAAAAGGTTGACAGTAGTCGATGATGAGAAGTGAGGAATCAGGCGAGTACCAGTCTGATACAATCCTCCCCTTGGTGTTGCTTCCGTGAGACACTGTCAATCTCCCCTCCCCTTTTTTTCACACTTGGAAGGGAGGATACACATGTAGCATAGTGGTGACACTGACATACACACACACATGCTGGCAACATTGCCAGATTGACCATTACAACGGAGTGTAAAACTATGGATAGAAGCTAAATAATTTCTCTATCGCATAAACTAACCTTTTCTCCACTTGTTTAGCCTTTGAGCTAATGAGGAGCGGGCCACTATTGTAATAGAGATATATTGGAATATACCAAGGCAGTTTGAGGAAAAAGTGCCATTAATTGCTCAAAGGTGTCCTTTAAAAGCATTTCCAGACCTACCCCAGTCAAAGTGCCCAAATCATTACCTCCACAGTGCACAATTAACAGGTCAGGTTTTGGCAAATGCATAAAGGTTTTCACCAATGGTATCAATTGGTGACATTTTAATCCTCTTTGGCCCAACCACTTAATTTCCACATCTTGTAAATTGAGGTTAGGAAAAATTCTGTTCTCAGCATACCTTTGAGTCCAGTAGATGTAACTATGTCCAACAATCCAGACATTAAACATGGTGGGAGAAGGTTGTGCTGCAGTCAGATGAAGTGTGGTAATGAAAGGGCAGTTGAAACAGTAGGAGTTTGTAAAGAAAAAAAACTGTGGATTTCCAGTGCTAATGATTCATTAGCAGTGATTGGTGCATTTCCATTGGATTGCGGGTAACAGTATCTTTTGTTTACTCCCTATAGCTGTCTTTGTTTTAACATAACTGTCTGTTTCCTTCCCTTATACTTACTGTTCTTTTTTTAAAAAAAAATTTTTGATTCGCTCCCGGTTCGCGTACCGGAGTGCGAACCGGGAAGCGAACTAAAAGAAATAGAGGTTGGCAGAGTTCCAAATATTCTACCAATTTTTTTTATAATGGGGAGGTAGTTCTGAAAAGAACTTTTTTTTTGTTTTTGTTGTTTTAATTTTTTTTAATTATTTTTCAGAACATTTTTTTAATTTTTTTGTATTTTCTGAACATTTTGATATTTTTTTAATTTTTTGGGGGAGAGGGAAAAACAAAAACGATTCATTGTAAAGGGCTCAACAGGAGCAACAAAAAAAAGAAGAATTTATTGTTTGGGGCGTTTCGGGCAAACATGATTATCAATAGCTTTGATAATTAGAGTAATGCTACTTTCTCTGTAGCAAATGAATTGATTACAGCGCACGCACACTTGTTTCACTTCCCCAAACTTCATTTGTATGTTTGGGACCATCTCCCTCGCCTCTGGTCCCGTCACTTCTTGTACAACCGATCTTCTGGCCATCGAAGGGGGATTTTCTTGCTCGTCTCGTAACTGGGCAGCACTATAGTTGTTAGGATGCCACCTACTCATATGCCGATGCATAGTGTAGTTGCCGAAACTGTATGTTTTATCAGTCCCCCTGGACAGTCTTTCTTTACATATACGGCAAAACACGTAGCGTGCATTTACTTTCTTTTGGCCCTCGGGAAATTAAAAAAATTGCCAAATATAGTTCTCCTTCCGATTATACCTCCTGGGCTCCTCTGGCAAAAACAGTGTCTCTTCCTGCTCTTCCTCCTCTTCCTGTTCTTCCTCTTCTTCTTGAATAATAACTTCAGCAGGTGGTCCTCTCTTGCTTGGATGTGGTGGAGGTGGTGGGGCAGAACCAGCTAAAGCTACTAAAGAAGCCATTGCTCAATGTTAATAAAGGGTCTTTCTCTCACCAAGATGAGAGTCAGAGTGAGGAAAGAAGGAGGGGTTTTCATCATTTGGGAAAAGCAAAAGTTCTAAACCAATGAAAAGTGTTAATTTTAGATCACATGACCTAGTATTACATCATTAGGAAACCAAAAGTGAAATGAACCAATGAAAAGTGTTATTACCGAGTCACATGACCTGCTGTGTTTACGTTTCGCGTTTTGCGCCGCGTTCCAGTTCGCTTCCGGGAACGCTAACTTGGCTCGTCAAATGACGTATTACGCGACAACGCAAAACGTCATGCTAACGCAACAGTTACGCAAACGGAACGTTTACCGGTTCGCGGACCGAGTCGCGGCTCCAAATTGAGCTAACGGGAAGCTAACCGGTTCGCGGACTGGGAGCGAAACAAAAAAATAAATAAAAAAAAAATGGTATCAAAAACATGTAAAATATATTTTAAGATTTAAAGAAGAATACATTTTACAGCTACAGATATTAGCTTTTAAAAAACCAATGAAATTCACTGAAAAAACCATAGGTTACAGACCATATATAGTTAGGAATTAGCATTTACAAAACCTTGAAAATTCACTGAAAAAACCATGGGTTATAGAACATATATAGTTAGGGATTAGCATTTACAAAACCTTATTTTACTCACACAAAACCATTGAAATTTCATATATAGTTAGTTGCACTAACTATATATTGCGCACCCGCAATCCACTGCTGATCATGTCACATATTACATCATTCATGACATGGTCAGTGACATCACTGATGACATCACTATTCACATATACTAGATTAAAACATATGTAGTTACTGATAAAGACACTAGTGAGACAGTCATTCACTCAGTAACACACACATACACACACTCATTCACTCATACAGTCCTGCACATATGCTGTCTTCAAAACACATACAAACAGAGAGTCAGTCAATCATGCATCTATGTGCTAAGTAATACCCCCACCAAACCATATAGACCCTCATACTGATACTAAGAAAAACATCTAATATCCCATGTACATACACATGTAGCTACTCACCAACCCATGCAGCCACTTATACACAAAGTGAAACACTAATACATATATTTAAAAATTTAAACATTACTCACTAATATTTATTTTTCAGAAAGACACACATTCACTGGATGGTGTCATCAGCGATGTCATGAGTGATGTCACTGACCATGTTATGGGTGATGTAATATGTGACGTCATCAGCAGTGCATTGCAGGCGCGCAAGTTATAGTGAGTCCAACTAACTATAACATGGGAATTTCAATGGTTTTATGTCAGTAAGATTTCCAGCTAACTATAACTGGTGTGAAACTTATGGTTTTTTCAGTGAATTTAATAGGTTTTTTAAATGCTAATTCCTAACTAAAACTGGTGTGAAACCTATGGTTTTTTCAGTAAATTTCAAAGGTTTTTTAAATGTTAATTCCTAACTATAAGTCTCAGTTTATAAGTAAGACTGTTAGCGCTCTAGTTGTTCTTTAGAACACTCTGTGACATTCTGTCATTGGGCTATATTTGGGCTACATCTGGCTGATATTTGGGCTACATTTGTTTTTTTTTGTCTCTGGTGGCCATCTTTGGGCTACATTGGGCTACATTTGGGCTCTAACATATATATAGTCCAATGTAGCCCAATATATATTTTTTCAAAGTTAATTTTCGTAAAAACCACTTGAGCATATATCTTGAGACATAGCAAAGGCACATCGGGCTACCAGTCCCTACAATTGTGCCAATTTTTTTTTTATATTGTTTTTTTTTAAAATAATTTTTGCCTTGGAGCGCCCCGGAAAGCGTAGTTTTATGAAGCGCCCCGTAAGCGCCAATATCGCGAAAGAAAACATGATTGTGACGTATCGCGTAGCCGCGACCGCGTGATACGCATGGCGTAAACGCACCCGGAAGCACTTGAGCGAATACGATCGCGCAACGTAGGCGTCTGACGCGCTTACGCTTTTTTGTCATGTGACCTGTAAATAACACTTTTCATTGGTTCAATACATTTGTTTTTTCAAAAGGATGAAAGACCCCACCTTTTTTCCTTATTCTGATTTTGTCCTTTGACTTAGGAAGACCTGTTTGTACCTCTCTGTACCTTTTTGATCTTTATAATGGCTTCAGTAGCAGCAGCAGCTGGTGCATCTACACCACCACCACAACCACCAAGAGGACCACCACAAGATATCATTGTTGGTCAACAAGAGGAGGAAGAGGAGGAGGAGGAGGAAGAAGGGAGGAGAAGATGGCTTGATGAACAAAATACCCCATACCAGCCAAGACCACACATTATATGGGAGTTTTTTTCCATCCCACAGGGGAAGAAAAAAGTAAATGCAGCCAAGGTGACTTCCAAAATCTGTGGCGTGGAACTTTCCAGGGGAAACCCGAATAAGAAATATTCATTTGGAAACAATACCATGATACGCCACATGCAGCGCAAGCATCCAATAAATAATTCTGCTGCAGAGATGAGGGAACTGGCCAGTAACCCTCCCCAATCCACAAGCACCACCTCATAAAGGAAGAAACCCACTCCGTCGGCACCAGAGGAAAGTGAGACGATGCCGTGCATTCAGCCACGATTTGCAGATTTCCGAATTATCTGTAAATATTGTGGGAAGACCATCTCCTACGGAGAACAGAGAGTAAAGCTCATCGTCCTTGCTGGGGACAACCACAAATGCCCCAATAAACCCTAATTATTTATTTTCTTTTTTTTTTACTCCAGTTGAGCCATTTTCAATTCCCTGTTTTTTCGTTTCCCCCCATGAAAAATACAAAAAAAATATAAAACTGTTCGGAAAACCCCAAAAAAATACAAAATGTTCAAAAAATAATGAAAAAATATAAAACAACAAACAGAAGAAAAAAAACAGTTATTTTTAGAACTACCTCTAATTTATAAAAAAAGGCTACATTTAAAAAAAACTCTATTATTCATTTTTCCCCATGGGACGCTCCTCAGTCCGCTCCCCGGTGCACGTACCGGGCGCTCCCCCCGCGCAAATCAAAAAAAATATATTCTTTTTGCCCCCCTGGGCCTTTTTATGGCCCCCACATCAAACCTAGGTCAGGGGGGTCTATCCCTGCCCCCTTATGGTCATTTCCCCCTTTGATTTTTCCACCTCTTATGTCTCGATTTTACCGAGACACAAGATGGCGGCTGCTTCGGACTGTTTCGAATGTTTACAGACACCTGAGAGCCAATCAGCTTTCTGTGCGTAAGTCGCGTGGCGCGCCCGGAGCGCTCCCCGGAGCGCGTACCGGGGTGCCGCCATAGATATATATATTTTTTTGAACCTAAATTACTCAAAATCCACTGGAGCACATATCTTGAGACATAGCAAAGGCACATCGGGCTACCAGTCCCTACAATTTTGCCAAGTTTCGTGGAAATCCATTCAGCCGTTCGGGCTAAAAGTGAAACCGACGCCCTATGGAAATTAACATGGGGAAAACACGTTTTGGGACCCCCTTTTATCTCGGCCCCCACTTGACGAATCCCCCCCAAACTTTCAGGGAAGGAGCGGGCCATTTTCTTGGAGAAATTCGCGAAGATTCGTCCACCGGCGCCAAAGTTATTCCCAATAGAATGTTGCGGATTTCCTATGGAAAGTAGATCCTAACTATAACTACCTACTGGCAACCGCCAGTAGGTAATATATATATATATATATATATTTATATATATATATATATATATATATATATATAGTATATTCCATATAATTAATTATCTTGCGTCATAAAGGCATGCATGGTAAAGGCAATGTGTGGTAAAGGCATTGCGTGGTAAAGGATATGTGGTAAAGGCATGTGTTGTAAACTCATGCTTTGTAATGTCATACAACTTGTGTCATAAAGGCATGCATGGTAAAGGCAATGTGTGGTAAAGGCAATGCGTGGTAAAGGATGTGTGGTAAAGGCATGTGTTGTAAACTCATGCTTTGTAATGTCATACAACCTGAGAACCTTGCAGCTCCTTTAAACAACATGAGAATTGCATTACACAACATAAAATCCAAGCTCCTCTCTCAAACAACATGGAAAGCATATTCCTCCATTAAATAACCTTAGAATCAGGCGCTGCCATCAAACAAAATGAGAACCACTCGACTCCATAAAAAAATATAGGAATCATGCACCTGCATTAAACATGAGAATCATGCACCGCTATCAAGCAACATGAGAACCTTTTAATCTATCAAGCCATAAAGAATCTCTTACCCCTGTCAAGTAACATGAGAGCACGATTCTCTCTTCCTTCCTTCACCATTCACGCACACATTTGCATTATGATGAGACAGACTTTTTAAAAATGTTTTAAACTTTTAACGTACCATTGCTGGCACCAATCTTGGTGTGGTAAATTTAATAAACAAAATGTTAAAGCACATCAGAGTACAAGGAGCACCCTGGAAGCAAATAGCAGCTGCTGGGCTCTCCCAAATATATATATATGTATATTGTTTTAAAACAACACGTACACCACAATGGAAGGGGGAAGCAACCGAGGTTTGGACGAGGAAGAAGTCAATGATAGGGGGAGGTGTCTGTAGGTGAGAGTAATGAATGTTGGGAGAGTATGGGGAACAACAGAGTAGTTTTGGGAGTGGAGGAACAGAAAAAAGAAAACAGAGCTGGACAGGAAGGGATGGGGAAGCAATGGACTAGAGAGGGAAACAACAAGGAGAGTGCTGTGTGGAGTGTATTTGGGAGAGAAATCAGCACAAGAGAGCAAGAAACCACATGCACTCCCATAGAGTGCTGAAATCAAAAGAAAAACATAGCCACCTGATTGTGAGCAGGGCAGAGTACAAACACAAAAACAGAAGGGAAAGCTATTGATTAAGAAGCAAGCAAATGAGCAAGACAAACAAGCCAACATATAGTAAATGTTGGTATTGTCCACAATGGGCCTTTTGATAACAGACAGCTAAAACCTCTTTGCATGCGAGAACTAAATAACAATGACACTACAAATATTAATTCTCAAAACTAAAACATAGAGAGACATAGATGCCAGAACCAGGAGATGCAAACATACTGGCTGTTAAAGGTGATAACATTTATTCATTGTGGTCATGCAGATTTTTCACAATTACTTTTTTCAGAAAGGGTCAGCAGAGCGTTGCATAATTGATGCTCAAAGGAAAGGTTTTTTTAGCTTTCCGGATTTGTCAGCTTGCAGAAGAGCTGAATATTTACTAGCGCTGTTTTCTTGCTTCATTGATTCTGTGTTGCAATAAGTTATTTTTGCCCTATTGATTGCTTTATGATACCTTCTAATGTATTTTGCATCATATTTTCTCCTTGTGAATGTTGAATCAATCTTACTGGTCTTTCAGCAATCCTTTTACGGTTAGTGAGCTCTAAATTACACCCGTTATTGCCAAATATGATGTTTCATATCCATATTACCCTTTGAGGTGAGTTGTAGTCTAGAGTGTGTTGTTCTTATTGATATGGAAGGATTCTAACAAAACCTTAGAATTTAGCACTGCTCACATTTTTTTCTCAGACCGTGCTGCAGAGATCATTGCAGTCGACTATGCCTCCTGATGTGACTTGTCTGAGAAAGATGGTGTCTGGAAGAGACCAAGGGTCAAGAAAAGCACATCATTTTTCCACTGTATTATTGCAGATAGATTAGTAAGAGGCCTGTATAAAATTAGCTACACTGGTCGTTTCTTTTTGTTCAATATGTGTGAGAACCAAAATCAGTGTCAGATTGGCTGTTTGACTATGGCTATTCATTAGCTGACTCCATTACCCAAGTACTTGAGAAGTGATATTTGGGATGGAAATATGCATGACATTCACCACGTTCCGAAGCCCCAAAAGCCCAACTGTACTTGTATCTGGTTTGCTGGCTTTTATTTCACCCCTTGCATCAAGCTACTCTAGTGTGTGGACAGCGATTTAGGCCTGTCCTTGATTATGCAAGGGCCTGAACCTGTCTTATGCCCAGGAGTGGTGCACTAAATGTACCCTAATAGTGGACAGAGGACTAATGTTCCTGTCCTGACTATAGTACATATAGCAGTGGTAGCACCATACCATGTTTTGAAATAGATAGGGTGACCAGACCTTTTCTCAGAGTCGGTGAGAGTCTGACCAACTGGCCCTCTTATGCAAGGTTCAGTTGTTATATGAATGCCCAAGACCTTGCACTGATGTCCTGTGGGCATGTGGACTGTGTGTCCATGTGTTGTATGGCAGTGCGCTGGTATTTACACCACAATCTTTTAGTGAAGTTGTTAAAGATTTTTCCCCATTGGTTATATGGACATATGTTGGTTGACTTGAAGCTCTGTAAGGGAGAATACATCATCTGTACATTTCTGACTTGTGAAGCCAATGCGAATTCACAATAAGCACCTGGAATCATTAAATATGGCTAAATGGGTTTTATTTTAGGATACTAATCAATCCACTGTACAAGCAGAAGGAAAATAAGTTCAAGACATACAACAATGCAGCATGTAAGCTGCAATATCTCAGTAGGTTGAGGCATTATAAAATGAGGAGTAGAAGAGTGACAGCCACAACAAGAAAGAAGCAAATTAATGTAAATAGGTGTTCCATAACAAAACATCTCTCCTCGCTTCTAAACCTAGATCGGCTACGGACCATCTAGTCAGTATTTCTAGTTAGGGAGCTTAGAAGGTATCAGCATGATATAGACTTCTGTAGAAGTCTTGGAAAAGAAAAGAAGTGTCCAGCCTAAAGCATCACGCTTACAGGAAATGGTAAGCAGAGAGGTCTGTCACTGTCCAAATCTAAAATGAGTCTGCCTCTCTAACTGTTGGAACACCAATTAAAATAGCAGAAGCTTCAGAAACATCCTTATGTACGCTCACACCACCAAGAACTAACCAAATAGTTACTTGAGAGGAGACTATGCATCTTCCCTTAACTTTCCCATTGCACCAAAACTGGGACTGTAAACTGCAGCCTTGAAGTTCCGGCCATTCTAGTACATGATGAATAAAAGGCCTCTTTTTTTCATTAGCTCTCCACGTCCACTGCCAAATTCCTCCCTTATGACCTCACTCTCTACAGTCTAATACAAACAATATGCCTTTTTGTTACTTACGAGAAGTTTGATAACGCATCAGCAAAGGAAGAAGGAAAATACACAGGCAAGGCTAAATGCATTTCAATTGAGGCCTCAAGCCAGACTAAGTTCTCAGCAGGTAATATGAACTTTGAATCCATGATTATAAATACCCAAGTATAACTTTAAGGATAAGTGCAAAACATGAATAAATGAGGACATGATTACACGTTTCAGCTGAACATTAGTGCACGTGTATATAAACCTCTAATCCCTATAACAATTACATTATATTTGTATATTTAAGTGCTTCACACGGGTTTAGAAAGTTAAAACACACACTGAATCTAATGTCAGCTATGAGTATATAATTGCAATTGTAACAAATAAAGAGTGGGGTCCAAATTGCCGCTCTAATGGCGATGTTAGCCATCACAACAGCACATGAATCTTATCTTCTGAGATCAGCTCAAAATCTTGATGTTTTCAACATTTTAAGCTCGGAATTTTCAAAGTGTTTTTTCTCATTAAAAAAGTATCACTGACTCCTCTCCTCTAGTTCCACATCCTTTCTCTTTCCGTTTATTCCCCTTTCATGCTGTTCTTTCCTTTTTGTTTTCCTACACTTGTACCACTTACAGATTACAAATAAACAAATGGCAATAATGTCAAGGGGTCTCAAACGGAACCCAATATCCTACTTCCCAAGTTTCCAAACCACTTGCCTACAGCAGCAAACACATTTTCAATTGCCTCTCGTGCACCTGTAGCTAATCAAATCATCCCACTAAATCAAACTGGGTCCTGTAAATACATGGGAACTATATCTAATATCACACCCCTTTCCCTATTAATGCATGTGTCCAAAAAAGCAAAGCTCCCATTGCACTTCTCCGAAATAGATTTACACGACGCGTTTGACCATATTGATCTTTGCAAATAATGGATGAATCTGGCTATTTGGAAGGCTCCATTTACTCTCCTGAATCTGCTGATTATGTTACTTTCATACACATAGGTGTGAGTTAAGCTGGGGATGGGGATGCATCTTTCAAGGAATATCCCAACCACCACAGGCCTAAACTTGCTTTAAACTGTTCTTAGCTGACTTGACTACAAAACTGAATTGCTGCAACGCCCACGTCCCAAAACTAGAGAGGTTAGTCCCCTCTAGCCTCCTTTATGTAGACAAGTTGGTGCTAATAAGCTGTACTCTGATAACCTTGCAATACCTTCTTGACGTCATCAATAGAACATGGCATAAAGATCAACTTTGAAAAAACTAAAACAATTGCAGTGAACAGAATGGAAAATAAAGCAATACGCTGGTACATCGCCAGACAGTCCTTGGAGTTAGTGTCAGAATGTAAATACTTAGGTATCACCATAGATTACAAAGGCTCATTTAAACCGCAGAAATAGGCCTTGTAATGGAAGGGCAATGCCCTTAGCACTGGGCCTAAGAAACCTTACGGAGAAAGTGGGCGGCTCCACTCTGATGCCAGTGTTGTAGCTAATAGAAGCAACATTGATCACAAAAATATCCTACGGGAGCGAGACAGTAAACAGTAGGGACTCATCAACTTCAGAAGGAATCATGGTCGGATCCTAAAGAATGATCTTTGGCCTCCCCAAATGCACCTCTCCAGCTCATATACAATTAGAGTTCAGACTTCAGAGGCAATCCATCATCAGGAGCGGAGTGTATATCAAGTGCTAGCACAAAATTAAGAACACAGAACCAAATACTTTAAATACTCATCTATGGCTGGAACTGACGAGCAGGAACAAGTCTCTAGTTAAGGTTTACCTTAACGAATCAGTCATTCGGTTCAGCCTACAGGACCACTAGGAATCATCTGCAAATCATGCCAGTTTAAAAAGTCTGGTTAACAAAACTATCCAAATAATCTTGTCATTTGAGGACAAGGCAGCAGTGGCAGACAAAGCCCACAGCTGGTATGTGTTGCACTGTTATGGTAAAGCAAAAGCTAAGCCCTTCTTTTACACAGGATACTCCAACTAAATAAAAGAAACATTTCTGAGACAACAATTGGGCATATTACCTTCTCTCCTACCCCCCCCCCCCCCCCCACCCCCCACCTGGAAATGTAGAGCCACTACGACCGATTGCTGGCTGTGCAGAAAAGTGAAAGAAGATATGGTACACTTGGTGTGTACCTGCAAGGAGCTAATGGCCGAATGAAGAGCCATATTTAACCCGCTCTTCCACCAAAGATGTATCCAAACACGCAGACAAGTGGCTCTGGTCTGCTTCATGCCAAAGGAAACACCTAAACTGTCGCTTTGTGTAATTCCTAACCAAGGTAGCAAATAAATTTACCCCTGAATGGAGTGCATGCATCCAGCTGGAGAAACCTCTGCACACACAGGACTTTTCATACGTCACTGTACTTGGCATCTCAGAATGTCCTACAATAATGTATTATTTGTACATATCTCATTTTAAACAGCAGAATGTATACTATTCCCTCATGTCTATCTTATCCTGCTCACTCTGAATGCTCCACTGTATAAATGTCTATTCGTTGATACTAGAACCAACCAACTATTGATGGGGTAAAGCTCTTCTGGTTAAACAACTTGCTATTTTGCATGTTACCTCAAATGTCTTTGCATTCTCTTTTGAAATATATACAAACATGTACATTGAACTGCAGACTGTCCGGGTCACATTTTAAGATTGTAAACTCCTCTTCCATACTGTAACATCTGCCATTCTGCACTTTAGGAAAGCAATGCACTTTAAATAAGGGTTTTAGAAAGAATAACAAACAAGTACTTTAGATTGAATCACAAGATTTTAAACACCTTCTTCTATGCTCCAATATGCCTTAGTTTAAATGGTACCGGTCTGCAATTCTGCACTTTAAGATACAAATGCACTTTATTGATATGCCAGACCACACAATATTTTACTTGAATGGGAAAATTGCTGATTCAACATTCTGTAATTGAGGCACAATTATATTGTTACTTGAATTGTTCTAATCTTTTTTCTATGATTGTTTTGATGTCGTAAATGTTTTAATTGACCATGCAATTCTAAATAAATATGAAATAACTCCTCTAAGTCTGCCTTTAATCCCGTAATGTTCTTAAGGTATTTCTTCACCTCCTCACTCTTATCAGAAATATAAGCACAGAATTGCTGAACTTTCAGCATCTTACAGACTCCACCCTCATTGCGAGAAGGATATCTAATGCAAAACAGTTCTGCATCACCATAGATCCTATAGCTATCCTTTTAGTTTCCATGACCAACAATGTATTTGCTATACTGGTAGCTAATTTATCAACTATAGTGGATAGCTTTCTAATTTTGAGATCTTTCAAGACCACTGCAACAGATGCTATCATTGTACCAAATATATCTCTAAATATTTCAGAAGCACTGCTGCTCTGTTTGGGTCGCACTTGTGATTCCCACACTGGATCATTGAGATGTTCTACATCACACATTTTCTGGAAGACTATAGCCAAATTACATGCAACATAACACCCTGAAGGGAATGTCAAATATGCATTCTTCCCACAAACACAGTTGGCTCCAAGAATAACAGGATCCTGACCTCCCATGAATAAAGACCCGTTTCCTCCATATTCCAAAATGTGACCATAATCACTCCTTCCCATCAATTTAGTGTGACCTGTATATTTATTTCTACACATGCATAGGTTTCCTTTTTGCTTCCAATCTAATGTCAGTGCAGGCATGCCTCCTGACTCTTGACGTTCTAATTCCTCTTTAGCTCACTTATTCTTATACTTTTAATCCTTCCCTGTTTGCCTTTGGGCATCCATCACCCTCCTCGTGTCCTCCCCCAAATCTGAAAAAATATTTTCAACCTCAGTTAAGGAACAAGTTGAATTATGTCTATGAGCATTAGCAATATCTAATGCTGCAATGGGTTTAAAAAACAATCAGATGTATCCATCTCCATAGCATTGGAATGGTGATTTAAATGTCTTAATGTGTAGAGACTTCAGAAAAAACGAAATCATAATTTTAGAAATAATACTGAAAATGACCTTTCTCATTTGTAAGGCTAAATAAAAGGCTACAAGTGACACCATATGTAAGAGGAATATAGTGATTGGTAATCCCTTCTGCAGCTATAGCAGGAAACTGCATACACACATAGCAGTCCTAGGTATCCATGATGTCAATACATTCAAAAAGCAACTTAAAATAAGTGTTTGAGGAGAAATCTCACAGAATTGGTAGAATTCAGGTAACTCTGAGCTACATGTGTATGGCAAAGTTCTTGCTAAATCCCGCCAACCGGCACGTGGTGGAATTATACGCCTGTTGAAGTGCGGAAGACTTGTATAAATGTGCGCTTGCAACCGAGATTTGCCACCTACTGATGAGCATGAGTGAGATGTGCCGATCGCTAGTGCGATTTCCGGTTGCCATGACGACTTCCGGAGACATTTTGGTGATGCCGGCGAGCACGAGTGGGCACTTCTCGAGCAGATTCTCTACTCGATAAGCAGCTGAATCAACTCAAAGATATCTTTTTGGGTGAATATTCTACTCAAAGGGAGAGTTCAGGTTGTTTTTTTAGGGCAAATAGCAATTTTTAAATGGCACTTTTTTGTTCAACATCAAGACTACAACTTCCTCTTCCTGTCCAGACCTCTTCTCTCAGTGCTTTGTCTAACTCCTGCTTATTTTTCATTTGGATTTCAATGTAACAGGATTACTCTCTTTGTCTGCAATTCCTGCTGCATATATGCTATTCGATTTTAAGGACTTTGTTTTTGCGACATCAAAACAAAAAAGTTTAAAAACCTTTGGATAAGGGTGTTGCTTGATAGAGGGAATGCACCAGTATTTTTATTTGTACTTTTATTACATTTTTAAATTTGATTATGGTTGCGGTGGGTTACCAGGAGTTGAAGTAGGGGCCTGATATTTTTTTAATCTTTTGTAAGGGAAAATGGTTGTTCTGTTGAGAATATTTTCTTCATGTTTGTTAAAGTTCCACTATTCATTAATTTTACCATGTGGCCTAGTCTGCCCACTGGTCATCCAGACAGAACCAGTCATTGGGTACATGAAACAACTGTTTCTCCAGTATATGCTACTTTAAAACATCCTTTAGGCCAGGGATGCCATTGGATTAAAAAAAAAAATGATGGGCTTTTTCTGTAGTTCACGTTTACTTTTTCCTGCCAAATTTGTATTTTGGTGGGGTAATATGTTGATGCCTTGGGGGATGTGTGTTTCTGTACATTCATATAGCTCATGTAATTTTCGTTTTTGGCATTTCTGAATTAATGGTAGTGTTTTCTTCATTGTGTACTGTGCCTCCCTAGTCTTACCAGTGAGTGTGTTATGCTCCTCCAGCTCCTCAGGATCGATGTGATGCTATAAGGGTTCCGCTTCCAGATCGTTCCGAAATCAATCTAAATTATACTGAGTTCAGGTCGGATCGGGCAGGGGACAAAGGACGGGAAGGGACAGCAGGGACAAAGGATCTGTAAAACACAAGCAAAACAAGATTAGCACACATCGCTCATTCCCCCCCAAAGGCTACTCTCATTAGATCTCACTAAACGGAAAGTACCTTATCTGCAGATCCTCTGCAAACCAAATCAGCCACCAAAACAGGATCACTACCAGTGATCCAGGCTAACCCTGCTCAGCCTACTCCCTGATTACTTCATCAGTGTAGACAATGTTTTGTCCCTTCTTAATCCTATCTTGTTAACACAAGGTCAGAGCAATTGTAATTTCTTAGTCATAATACAGTGTACATAAGTTCCCAAGGTGGAACCTCTCCAATTGGATTAACCCAGAGTGTTTAGTTAAATCCACGATGGCACAATCGCTTGTTAGTAATCCTCAAGTTGGCGCTCCTACTCTGAGAGAATCAACACGTATTCCAATGAGCCAGGCGAACCCTAATCCAAGCGCTCTTCCTCTCCGGGAGATCAACACGCTTTCGCTTAGAGTACTCTCAGTTGTTGGTTCAACAAAAGTTATTGACTCACACGGACCCTCCGTTATCTTCACGAAGTAATCCTCACCAAATCCGCTACTTTCACTGCTTACTTGTCATTGAGCACACGGACCCTCCGTTAACATCACGAAGCAGTCCCGCAACCATGCTGCATATCGCGCGGCTACTTCCCGAGTCTAGAGAGCAAGAGCAGCCGCTCCTCTCTCTTACCTGTTGCCGCCTTACCGTTGAGTTCGTTTTCCCTGGACATAGAGCGGATGCTCGCTCTTTTGGACATCGACTAACCAAACAGCAATCTTCTCTAAGTCGGCGTCAGCCCTTGGACCGACTAGGACTCCGGTCACAAAATTACGCGCACGCCTACGTGCGCGTGAGTTACCTAAATAATCTCCTCCCATGCCCCTTTCCTTCTGGGACTTGTAGTCTTTCGTTCTTCCGGCATGAGATTACAGTCTAGGCCGGCGCATCAGCTAGATCCCAACCGTAGCCCCCCCTTTCCAGCGCCTCTTATGTCCCGGTTTCCCTGGACATCTTACATAAAAGGAACGAACCACTCTAGGGGCATGCACTCCACTGCACAGCTCCCATGAATCCTTCTCCTCCGTGTATCCCTTCCAGGACACTAGAAACCACAGTTTCCCTCTGCGATACTGTGAGTCTTTGATCTTTGAACTTCGTATTCCAAACCAGTCGGCGTGACAATCGGGGGCACAGACTTACGTGTCACAGGACCCGCTGGCTTCAGCAATCCACAGTGGAAAACCGGGTGAATCCTTAGGGTACCCGGCAGTCAAAGCTTGTACGACACTGGGTTCACTTTCCTCACCACCTCATACGGGCCTATGAACCTAGGGTGAAATACGGTCCTGAGCTTGAACTTAATGTTTTTGGTTGACAGCCAAACTCGGTCACCCACCTTGTAATCCGGTCCATCCACTCTCCGACAATCTGCCCATGTCTTGTACACACCCTTTGCTTTCCGTAGATTCCTAGCTACATTCTTATGCAGCAGTAACAGAGTTCTCATGCGTTCCCGCACCGCTTGCTGATTTCCCACATCCTCAGGCATCGTTACAGGAAGAGTCTTAGCAGCGTAACCATAATTTGCCATGAACGGAGAAACCCCCAAGGAACTGTGCACCGTGTTATTATATGAAAGCTCTGCCAACCAAAGCATTGAGACCCAGGACATCTGAGCGTCATCCGAATAGCAACGTAAGTATTTCTTCAGAGACTGATTGAGGCTCTCGGTTTGCCCGTCCGTTTGGGGATGGAACGATGTAGAGGTGGCCGCCTCGATATGTAACGCCTTGCACCAGGTTTTCCAGAAACTTGCTACAAACTGGGGACCCCTGTCTGAAACGATCACTTCAGGCAACCCATGTAGTCGGACTATCTCTTTCAACAACAGCTGGGCCGTCTGTCCAGCTGTGGGTAGATTCCTACTTGGCACGAAGTGGCCCATTTTCGTCAGGCTGTCCACCACCACCAGAACTGCTGAATTACCCTTTTCGACTGGCAATCCGGTGATAAAGTCAAGACTGATGGTGTGCCAGGGGTATGGCAGTGTGGGCAGAGGAATGAGCTTACCTCTTGCTCTCGTGTGATCCGATTTCCCTCGTACACACGTCTCACATTCCGACACCCATTTATTGGCAGCTACCGTCATTGATTCCCACCAGAAATGTCTCTGCAATAGTTCGGTGGTCTTCTTGATTCCCGGATGACCAGCTAACGGAGAGTGGTGACACCATCCAAACGTCTTCTTCTGTAAATCCGACATAGGTAGATACAACTTGTCTTTGAGAAACGGCAGACTGTCTCTGATTTTCCTTCCTTCACCTGCCATTGCCCATCTATCCCACTGTTCCAGAGAACAGTTCTTTTGTATTTCTGTGAGGAATTCTTCAACTCTCACCACACAGATCACTCTGTCAGTAGGAATGATGGACATGGGCGCATGTTTGTTCGGGTCTTCGGTGTTTTCCTGACGAGACAGGGTATCTGCCTTGCGGTTGTCCACTCCTGGATGGAACGTGATAAAAAGTCATATTCTGCAAAGAACAGAGTCCACCTCATCTGTCTCTGGGTGAGATGCCTAGCCGACTGCATGTATTGGAGATTACAGTGATCAGTGTATACAGTTATCCGATGACGTGCCCCCAATAGATAAGGTCTCCATTCCTGGAATGCCTTCTTGATGGAAAGGAGCTCCTTCTCCGCTATAGTGTAGTTACACTCACCATTGTCCAGTTTCTTTGATAGATAGGCCAGCGGATGGAGACGACCTGTTATCTTGTCTCTTTGAGAAAGAACCGCGCCTATTGCCATATCAGACGCATCAGCTTCCACCACAAAAGGTGGTTCTAAGTCCGGATGTCTAAGAATCGGGGCCGAAGTGAACGCTTTCTTCAGAACGTCGAATGCTCTGTCTGCCTCTGTGTCCCAATTGAACTCCACACCTTTCCTCAGTAATCTCGTGATGGGTACTGCCTTTGATGAAAACCCATTGATGAATCTTCTATAGAAGTTCGTGAACCCCAGGAAGCTCTGTACATCACGAACGTTCTTGGGCTCAGGCCAGTCCAACACTGCTTTTACTTTTCTTCCTGTCATGCATAGCCCGTATGGACTAAGGTTGACCCCTAGGAATCCAACTTCATGGACTCCAAATTCGCACTTGCTCAGTTTACAAAAAAGAGCCTGTTGTTGAAGCCTCTCAAGCACCTCACACACATGCCTATAGTGATCTTGTGTTCTTTGGGAATAAATAAGTATATCGTCTAGATACACAATAACAGATACATCCACTAACTCAGCCAACACCTCATTCAAAAAGAACTGGAATGCCGCTGGGGCATTGCAGAGCCCGAACGGCATGACCGGGTATTCATACAGCCCATACCTGGTCTTGAAGGCCGTTTTCCACTCGTCCCCCTGCCTTATCCACACCAAGTGGTATGCACCCCTTAGATCTAATCTGGTGTATATCACTGCTTCCCTGACTTGGTCTAGCAACACACTGATGAGGGGCAGAGGGTACCTATTCCTGACAGTGTTTTTATTTAACATCCTGTAGTCACAGCACTCTCTAAGTTCTCCATTTGCTTTTGAGATGAAAAACAAAGGGGAGGCAGCCGGGGACCAGGAGGGACGAATGAACCCCAATTTGACATATTCCTCCAAGTAAGCTTTGAGGTGTTGCGTTTCGGGTTCAGACAGTGTGTACACTCTGCACTGTTGTCTATTAGGTCTATCCTACAATCGTATCTCCTATGTGGGGGAAGAACCTCAACCTTTTTCTTGCTAAATACTTCTGCATAGTTCCTGTATTCCTCCGGAAGAATCACCTCATGTTCTACCACCGTAGCCACACACCAAGAAGAAGTCAATGCTGTCGCTATTGATTTACCTTCTCCCAAACACTGTACTCTACATAGCTCTGATGTAAAGTTCACTGCTCTATCGGCCCAGTTTACTTCTGGGTTATGCTTACAAAACCAGGGCATACCCACAATCAGTTCATATTGTGGTGCGTCTATAATATTCAGTGCAATCTCTTCAACATGGGCACTCTCTACCACTACCAGTGTCAATTCCAAAACTTCAGTTTGTGACGTGATCAAACCAGATTTAAGGGGCTTGCCGTCTACAGCTACCACCTCCTCGGGTACCTTCCTGTCCACTATCCCCACTGATAAAATCCTGACCAATCCACTATCTATAAAATTGCCGGTAGCCCCTGAATCCAGCATAGCCAGTACTTCATGTGCCTGAGACCCTACCACCAAACTTCCATGCAGTACTATGTGAGCCTCCGTGGCTGACGAAAGGTCAGACGCTAGTGAAGGTATCTTCATGCCTGACCTTTCAGCAGGGTGTGCTTTCTCAGGACTCTCCACTTCTGCCCCTATACTGGAAACTGCGGCTCTTTTCGGTCTCACCGAGGGGTTCTGTGTCTTAGGTTTAGAAGGACAGTCACGCACATAGTGTCCTCGTTTACCACAGTACATGCACAGACCCGGTGCCCGTCTATTCTCCCTTTCGGTGCGTGATAGTGGCGCTCTGACCGCCCCTAATTCCATAGGCTCGTGTCCAACTTTGCTAGGGGGTATCTCTTTCTTTGGTCCCCTATCGGTGCCTCTATCATGAATACGCCCATCAAGACGCAACGAGAGCCTGACTAAATCAGCACATGTGCGTGGTTGGGGGTCGATTCTGGCTATTACATCCTTAAGCTCTCTGCATTGACCTTGATAGAAGAGCAACATGCGCTTCTCTTCAGGCCATGCTGCCTCCGCTACTAGCCTGTTAAAATGTGTAAGGTACGTGACCAAATCCCCCCTCCCCTGTCGTAAAGATAACAACTCCTTATCTGCACTAAAAGATGTTGTTCTTCTGTCGAATACCCCTTCAAACGCGCTTCTACACGCGTCCCAATCTGACAGAACCGGCTCGTTATTGCGCACTAAGGGCACCGCCCAGTTTGCGGCATCCCCACTGAGATATGAGATGGCGAACGCCACTCTTGAGTGATTGGTTGTGAATGAGGAAGGACGAGAAGTGCATCAACAGTTGGGTATTAAACACTTGTACCTTGTGCGGATCCCCGGTATACCGTTCAGGGGTGGCTAAAGGTATAGGGGGTGCTACCGAAACCTGTATCAGGGGTAGAGCAGCTGAGCTAACATCAAAAGGGTTACGAGCTGTCCTATCCACTCTTTCACGTAAGGCCGCTGTCTCTAGACGTGAGGACGCTAGCTCCTGTTGCAGGACCTCTAAGGCCTGCATAACATCTTCGAGCATCGTCATTATAGCCACCACATGACCAGGAGGAGCAGTCTATTTGTAGGCGCGTAATTCTGTTATGCTCCTCCAGCTCGTCAGGATCGATGTGATGCTATAAGGGTTCTGCTTCCAGATCGTTCTGAACTCAATCTAAATTATACTGAGTTCAGGTCGGATCGGGCAGGGGACAAAGGACGGGAAGGGACAGCAGGGACAAAGGATCTGTAAAACACAAGCAAAACAAGATTAGCACACATCGCTCATTCCCCCCAAAGGCTACTCTCATTAGATCTCACTAAACGGAAAGTACCTTATCTGCCGATCCTCTGCAAACCAAATCAGCCACCAAAACAGGATCACTACCGGTTATCCAGGCTAACCCTGCTCAGCCTACTCCCTGATTACTTCATCAGTGTAGACAATGTTTTTTCCCTTCTTAATCCTATCTTGTTAACACAAGTTCAGAGCAATTGTAATTTCTTAGTCACAATACAGTGTACATAAGTTCCCAAAGTGGAACCTCACCAATTGGATTAACCCAGAGTATTTAGGTAAATCCACGATGGCACAATCGCTTGTTAGTAATCCTCAAGTTGGCACTCCTCATCTGAGGGAATCAACACGCATTCCAATGAGCCAGTCGAACCCTAATCCAAGCACTCCTCCTCTCCGGGAGATCAACACGCTTTCGCTTAAGGATACTCTCAGTTGTTGGTTCAACAAAAGTTATTGACTCACACGGACCCTCCGTTATGTTCACGAAGTAATCCTCACCAAATCCGCTACTTTCACTGCTTACTTGTCATTGAGCACACGGACCCTCCGTTAACATCACGAAGCAGTCCCGCAACCATGCCGCATATTGCGCGGCTACTTCCCGAGTCTAGAGAGCAAGAGCAGCTGCTCCTCTCTCTTACCTGTTGCCGCCTTTCCGTCGACTAACCAAACAGCAATTTTCTCCAAGTCGGCGTCAGCCCTTGGACCGACTAGGACTCCGGTCACAAAATTACGTGCACGCCTACGTGCGCGCGAGTTACCTAAATAATCTCCTCCCATGCCCCTTTCCTTCTGGGACTCGTAGTCTTTCGTTCTTCCGGCATGGGATTACAGTCTAGGCAGGCGCATCAGCTAGATCCCGACAGAGTGTGTGTGTTTGCCATAGGCCACCATTTTGTCTTTGTTAAACATGCCATGTGGCTGTGGGAATTTTGTGCAGTCAGTGCCCATAGTCCTGCATGTGTTCTTGTTATTCATGACTCCTTATTTGCTGTTGTTGGATCATGTGGCCTGTGGCCATTCTGTGCAGTCAGTGTGCTTATGCCGAAGGCCTGCATGTGTTCTTTGTTGTTCATGCCTCCTTGCTTGTTGTTGTTGTCTGATCATGTTCCCGGAGGCCATTTTGTGGAGCCAGCCAGTGTGCTTTTGCCATAGAGCTGCATATTTGCTTTGTGGTCCAAGAATCCTTGCTTGTTATTGTTGTTTGACCATGTGGTTGATGGACATTTTGTGGATCCAACCAGTGAGCTTTTTCCATGGGCCTGCCTGTGTTCTTTGTTGTTCATTGTGCCTCCTTGCTTTTTGATATTGTTTGACCATGTGGGAGGCAGCCATTTTGTATATTCAGCCAGTGTGCCTTTGCCACAGGCCTGTATCTGTTGTACGTTTCCCATGCCTTCTTGCTTGGTGTTGTTGTTTGATTATGTAGCTGGCAGCCATTTTGTTAAGTCAGCCAGTGTGCTTTGCCAAAGACCTACGGCACTAAGCTCACAATAGTGCCCTCAGCAACCCTGCGAGCCGTCCTCACCATCACCCTCTACAAAAGCGACATTGTATTGACCCAAGCCTCAACCAAAAACATTAATAAATTTACAGATCTCTTCACCACCCTCCGTAACCATGTACACGACACTGGGAAGATGACCAACACCGGGCCTGATGTTAATCTGACCCCCTTGCCCAATACGACTAACTTCCCCCAAGCCACCTCATTAAGAGTCTCCAATGATGTTCCTCCCAACCGTCCCAACTCATCTACCGGCCTGATCGTAGGGAAGACGACCAGCTCCCGTCCTGGCGATCCTCCGACCCTCTTGCCCAACATGACTAACTTCCCACAAGGCACCTCTCTAAGAGCCTCCAACTCTGTTCCTCCTAACCCCCCAGCACACCTACCAGCCTTGCTAACAGGTCCACCACGAGACCTCGGGTCTCCTCCCCGCTATCTTCCCCCTTGGTCCCCACTGTTTCCAACACAGCACACCCTAATCCCCGCAGTCCTCCTACCAGCCGCCCCAACGCAATTGACCCGAGACCCTTGATCCCCTCCCCTCACTCTCCCCACTCGGACTCCATGGTCTCCAACACAGCACACCCTAAACCCCTCAGCCCTCCTATCACCCTCCAAAATGAAATCGACTCGGGACCCTTGGTCTTCTCCATTCATGCTCCCAACTCTGACTCTAAAACCAGTACTCCTCCAATGACTTTTGCGGATGCAGGTCTAGCTAGCCCCGCTAACACTCAATCTACCCCTTCTAAGATCCCTAACACAGTCCACCCTAACCCTCCCACCCCCCTCCACAGATATCCACACTTTGCACTCCAAAAGTACAGCCACAGGAGAGGCACAATGTGGTGAAGCTCCCCAAGTAAATTCCACAATAGCTCGGAAAGGGGGCGAGGTTCAG